>NW_024383840.1:0-10231 GCF_016835505.1 Polypterus senegalus
GAGACTGGAGACCTCCCGAACCCTGGCTTCGGTATGGCACTCATCCCAGTCTCGGAGAACTTGGCTTCCAACCAACGGCCAGGTCGCCCACGTTGGGGATTCCAGCACCAAGTCTCCCGACTTCCGCTGCCTTTCCACGGCCTTCTGCGGCTCGTCGCTTTCCTCTAGGAACTCCCGCTACCTGCTCACTCAGCGGGAGCAACCTCAACTCAACGTCTAGGTGTTGGCCTAACACCCAGCTTCCATACAGCTACCCACGAGCGCTCGATCGCGCGCTCACCACATGCACGCACCGCGTGTCTGTCTCTCTCCGGCACCGCCTGCTTCCACACTCCCTGTAACCTCCGTCCTCTCTTTCCTTTCCTTTTTCTCTCCGATCGTTTTTCCCTTTAAAACCGACTCGCGCTTCTTTTTAAAAATGACGAGGGCCACAGCAGCTGCAGCATTAGCCACGGGACAATCATAAATGTGGGCAGTTCCTCACCTGTGCACTAGGTGAGAAACGCCCACACCCTACGGATCGTCCCGCGGCCCACTATGGCCCAACGTCCCCTCACTAAGCCGCGAGCACATTGATTATTTATTTAAAAATGGCCTTTACTCAACGAGCTGTGGACCCATAACACCACACGTCCATGAACCCCTCCATTGAATAAGGCAGTGGTTCTCAACCTGTGGGGCGCGAAGTAACAAAAAGGGGGGCGCGAAGATGTGAAAAAAAGAAAACAAGAATCAAAAATATGAAAAAAATATCTGTTGGAACCAAAACAAATTAACTTAAACTACATTCTGATAATAGAACAATAAATACTGTATAGAGTTAGATAAATGTCGATAAAAGTTAAGTAGGTATAATCAAATATGCATCTACAGTACATTTAAAAAATGTTGGGGCGCGATTAAAACTGTTATGAAAACTCGAGTCGCAAATACTTAAAGGTTGAGAAACGCTGGAATAAGGTGATAACAAAGCCACTGTGGTAGATCAGGTTGAATTTGCTCTGCTGCACCAAACATTCAAAGGTGTCAATCCGGAGCACATCAGAGAGGCTGAGAGACACGGCGCAGATCAGTCACCGGCACACAGACACACACGGGACACTCCAAGGTGAGCAGTGCACATATCAAGGTCGGCATTAAAGATTGAGTGCTGAGGCAACAAAAAGCAGCGGGATAAACACATCTGGACCTGCTGTTGAAAAAACATTTGCTTTTAACAGCAGCATCCCTCCCTCGTGAACACATCTTCAAGGTCCGGACAGGCGATCAGTAAAAAGTTTTTTAGTCACAGCACAGTGCAATAATAAAACATGTCCTAAAACACAGTTGTCCAGTCTGTATCATTCCTAAGCAATCTTCCAGTAATAGAGGCGCAATCCCAGTTACTAACACATTAACACTCAAAGTAAGAACACATTCCACCTTATTAATTTAATATTTTAAAATTTAAACCGCTAAAACCCGCCATCAACAACTACAAAAACAGTTGAAATCGTTACTCAAATATTTTTTTTGTTATAGACATAAAACAAGATGCACGTTTCCATTTGATATATCTTTACTAGTGTTCTCGCCTTGCTCGCTTCCGGTTCACGCTGGAATTTGCTGTTTAATAAAAAAAAAAAAAGAAAATCAGACTCTGTTGGGTCATAATTCACAGTGGGTGGACGTGGGACCCGAAGCCACGTATGCTTTATTATGAAGTGGTAACGCTACCGCTACACCACTACTATTTTCAGGAGGATGGTATATATTGTATGTTTTTAATGTATGCATGTATGTATGTACTGAAGACGAAAACAATTCTATATAGATGTATACTATATGACATACCTTCAGTGTTGCATGAAAACGTTACATTAGGTGAAGAAAGGATATTTATGAGAGTGAGAGATGTGTCGTCACCCGTATTACTAAAGCTCTTCTTTGCAGCATTATGCATTCAACAAGTCAGTGTTTGTATGATGTATAATTTATAATTTTATTTTTTGCCACAAAGTATTATCTGGCAGAATCATTTAACATGTATTGACCATCTACAAACATTAAGTTCAATGGGAATTCTGTTGAGATTTTGAACTCTGGTGATGCTATATGTACTTCAAACGTTAGCTCGACGAATAAATAATGAGTTGAAGCTTTGCACAGACATGCGTACTGCTGAGATGATGACGAGGCTACTGAAGCCTCAGACATGCGTAGTACCGAGATTGGATCATGACAGGGCTTCGAGCAGACATGGTCACTGGTTACTGAATCTTTGTGAAGTCTCAGCACACTGAAAGGCATTGACCTCTATATTTTGAGAGTCTCTCTGACACTTAACTCTCTAGTTATATTCTGTAACTCGTATTGACATTACACATTTCATTTGATATGGTTAAGCTACAATTCAGGTAGTTAATGATAATTAATTGTTGTTCTTGTGAATTGCTGCTGTTTCCTTTGTCTGATACATAGTGTCAAAGATATATTGTCATATATCAACTTTATATATATAAAAAGATTAGGTAAATCATTCAACCTTTTTATGTAACGCTTAATTTTGTTCAAAACCGTACGTCATATAGTATACATCTATAAATATAATTTTTTCATCTTCCTTACAAGAATACAACAATGAAAATTAATGTCAGTTAAACCAATTTAACGTTTATATGTCAAACAACATATTTCTAAATATCCGCCGCAGTAAGAACAGTAGTAGTAGTTCAGTTGTGCAGAGCTCGTTAATTATCCCGATTAGGTGGCTCAGTGGTGTTGTCGCTCAGGTTCGCGTCGCTGATCCTCGTCTTGTGAAAGTTTTTTTTTTCAATTCCTCCATTTAACAGTATTTTCAGCTTGGACGGATAGCGAGCAAATCAAGCTGTCGATTGAAGGTTGGGCCACCGTAGTCGGGCAGGTGGCACACGCCCCTAATTATATTGTGTATGTAAAGAGTTTCACTGTAAAATGTAATAAACTTCATATTTGTGTGTTTGGAGACCCTGGTGTCGTACTGAATTTGTATTGTAGAAAAACAAACTACTGTCCAGCATGCCTAAATGTGTCTTTTCGTGTCTGATCGCTATACGGCACTTCCATCTTGGGACAATTCGCTATAAACAGTTTCAGCCAACCAGCGCCTTCTAAACATGCAGAGCGACAGTGTGAACCTTAATTGTAGCGGCGCAGCATCTTCGTTTCAGTCAGTCATTGTCCTGTTAGACTATTTACTGTTAAGTGCTGCTTGAGCTACCGTTTATAGTACAACAGGTGGCCTACGTAGTTCTTAAATCGATATTGAAATGCACACACAAGTCTCCTAAATTATTTATTGAAATGCCTACACTTACAGTGTCCGTTATAGGAAGTCGTAGTTTTTACTTGTTCCCGTTATTAGGAATTTTAATTTTTCAGTGTCGCATATTATTCGTTACAACTCGCGAGTCCCGTATCATTGAGATTCTGTATAAGGAAACTTTTTAAAAGGAGTGTTAATTGAACTGACTATAGTAGACTTGTCATCTTCTTAAAATGACTTTATTGATTTGATATTGATAATTAATCATAAGGCCAAACATCAAGGAGGATTTGAGTTTGCATGGACTGTGCTGTTTCTTTTTTTTCGTGACATCGCGTCAGTAGAGAGTGCGTCACGCACCCCTGGATGCCAAATACTTTTTTGCTGCACTTTTTAAGTAAAAGTCACAATTCACAAAGAAAAAGTGAAATTTTAACAGAACACAAACTATTTTAAAAACTACTGCAGCAATCTATTATTACATGTACAAGGTGCAACTGACGCCATTGATGACATTCAGTAAATCACCGAGCCAACTGCGCTTGAAGGGACTGAACACAAACACACGGAGGTAAGCGCTGATGCTGGCAGGCCAGTCTAGTGCAGCGGCTCAATCAGGGACAGTGAGGCTGCAGAGCTGCAGGGGGCGCCAGTGGGCACGAGCTGGCTGCTCAATGAATATACGACACTGACTGGTCAGCTCCGGTACGCTGGCAAATGGCACTGGGAAGGGACTACAGCTGGTGGAATAAGGGTTAATAAGTGCCATGGGCATGGGAATGGCACTATACAAATGAAATGTGTTATTATTATTATTATTATGATTATTATTATTATTTATCCTTGAGTTCTTAAGGAGGTTAGCAAGTACAGATATAAACTCCTGATTCATATTTTTAGGATGTAACTGTGTACTGTGGAAATTCCAAATGACTGGAAATGTCAAATCTTATCCTGTTATATAAAAAGGGTGACCAGAGAGATCCAAGAGCCTATTGCACATCACAGGAAAATGAATGGACACAAATATTAAGAATAAGAATGAGCAACACATGGCAAGTGCCGGAGTTTTACTGAACAGACAGCATGGGGTCAGAAGAGGAGGTCGTGTTTCACAAACAAGCTGGAATTCAATGAGGAAGCAACAAGAAGATATGACCAGAGTGGAGCAGATGAAATTATTTATCTGGACTTTCAGAAAACATTTGATGAGGTGCCACATGAGAGGGTGGGCATCAAACTACAAGAAGTGGCAGTTCAGGGTGATGTGTGTCGATGGGTGCAGAATTGGCTCAGACACAGGAAGCAGAGGGTGATGATGTGAGGAACCTCATCAGAACTGGGTGATGTTAAGAGTGGTGACCAGCAGGGGGCAGTGCTAGGGCCACTTATATTTTTAATATATATAAATGATTTAGATAGGAATATAATTAATAAGCTGGTTAAGTTTCCAGATGATACCAAGATAGGTGGATTGGCAGACAATTGAGAATCCGTTGAATGATCACAGAGGGGCTTGGACAGCAGACAGGGTGGGCTGATTTGTGGCAGATGAAATTTAATGTCTGTGACTTTTCAGCAGAATGTTTCTGGCACAAGATAAAAACTCAGTCATCTGATGTCAGAATTTGATGTTTGTTCTGAACACACAACCTGTGAAAGGTGAGCACCTGACTGTTATGGCTTGTGATTTATTTGCATTTTCTTTTCCATCTCTCAGCACCATCTGATGTGAACATGAGATCCTGTTACTGATGAAACATGGCGGAGGTCTTACACTGTGCCATTTATGGGGTCTCTCACTACAGTATATGCATGTCACGTTCATGAAGAAGACCATTTGTACTGAGCTACTGTAAATAAAAGACATTAAATATCGTCTGTCCTTCATTAATTTGAGCAGGGTGGTCCGTGCCATAGAGGCTGTAAACCACATCAGGCATCGGGCCCCACTGTTGTCTTTGGCTGCTGAGACAGTTTTGAGATTTTCTGTGGTCAGCAGCAGCAGGTTCAGGGACAGGCTACTTAACATCGGGCCACACTTACAAATCCAGGAGTGTCTCTTGTGTTTATCACCTGATGTTGTATGTAATGTATGGTGTTACGTTCATTGTCAGTTGTTTGTAGTCTTCTTCTCAGCATTCATTTTATAAGATTACATCACGTTAATGTGACTCAAAGTAATCAACCACACAAAAAGTAATCCCATATCTCATTTCAGTTCAGCTCTGTCATCCTTAACATCCCATCAGGAGAGCCATGAAGTCAGATGACCTTGAAGATACTGAGGCATCTGAAGGGCTAACAGGCTCTCAACATTCTTAATGTGACAATGTGAATCCACTTGCACTGAATTCTAAAGAAGCTTCTGGAAGTTCCTTGGATGGTGATTTCTATTTCGTCTAACTTTAAGTTGTCCTCTTCACACTTCATTCTTAACAGTAAATTGAGATTTTACCTGTTAAATAAGATAAAGTAACGAGTGAGCAGTGGGGTGTCAGACATCTCAGCAGGTTTGGAATTCCAGCAGTTTGCACCATGCACTCCATCTCCATGAAGGACGTCTGGTCCAGGACCACCAAATGTCTACTACAGCGCAGGCCAGTGACTACCTCGACCAGCTGGGGTTTCCTGCAGATGTGGCCTTCAAGGAGGACTGACCTGTCCAAGGCACCCTCCACAAGTCCAACATCAAACACGACTTGCGTTGTGCTGGCCTCATTTTAAATTAGGATTTGGTTACTTAGATAGTCAGCCCCTTTTTATTAAATTTACATTATTTAAGTTTGATTGTTCAGATGAATATCAGGTTAGCTAAGCAGTGCAGTTCTGTAACACCCGCTGGCCCCTTCAGCTCCTGTGATGCTCGACCGCCTGCTGGGTGTCTCTCCATGAAGTTATTCAACTTGACTTTCCTGTCTGTGTTCCCCTCTTTTCAGCTCTTTGCCTCTGCTTACACCGTTTGGACTTCTTCCTATTCATGAACACTCATGCTGCCCACCCCTTACTAGAGCCCCCTGTCCTGACGCTAAGACCTTTTACACTCTAATTCTGTCTTACAAGACGAGTCACTGACTGAATATTATCTGCCGCTAGTTCTTTACTCATTCAGGAGCAGACGTTGTGTTTTAGTGAACTCTCACACCGCAGTGACACACAACACTTCAGTCGTCATCAACTTCAACATGAAGTCAGCCCATCAGTCTGAGTCTCCTCTCTCTTTGTGATTCTCACCACTCGTTTATTTATATATATTATTAAAAAGAGCAGCGGCCACAGTGCGGACCCTAAGGGACACCACTTTTAATGTCACTAACTCGGAAAAGGTGTCCTGCACATTAACTCTTTGTGAACAGAATTTAAACCAATTGGGCCCACTGCTCGCAATTACACTTGTACCCAAACAGTCCCCAGACTGATGTTAACTTTTAATGTCTTTTAGATGAAAGCATCTCCTAAGGGAGAAAATGTAAATGTAGAAAAACAAAAATAAATCTGACACAATAAAACCAAACACAGTTTACTGAGTATTAAAATAATTATATAAAGAATTAAAGAAAGGATTAAAATATGCTTACAAATAAAAGACAGACATAATAAAGCAAAAACATCAAGTTATCAAAATCCAACAAACCTAAACCAAAGCAGGAGACCAAAAGGACCACCAAACATCAAAACGTAAAGCAGAGCCCACCAGACAGGACAGAGCCCAGTGTTGGAGCGGCTCTTTCATCGGCAGCTTCTTCTTAAATAGCCCTGGGGGCGGAGCTACAGCTGCAGTGTCAAGTGGTCCCGCCCCTTGGGCTTCACAAGAAATGAGGGACAACAAAACGAATCAAATACAAGATTTAGAAACAAAATATACATCAGCACACCATACATACAACAAAACCAAATCCATTTACAAAGCAATTCATAAAAATAGCAAAAAGTTTAAAGAAAATGGAAACTCATTAAAGGCAGAAATGAAACACAAAATGAAACATCACAGCTGACTTCAGTCCTCGATGCACTTCAACTTCTTGTGATGCCCATGAGTGTCAAATTCACCATTTAATGTCCATCTTTATTAATAACTGAACATCTCAGTAGTGTGTGTGTTGGTCAGGCTGGAGTGGGCATACGAGGGCACAGCAGACACACAGGGGCACAGGGGACACATGACAGAGCGTAGACACTCAGATGTGGAATGGAGAGTACTGCTCAGGTCTAAATGATCAATTTCACTGCTAGACGTACAAATCAAATATTCAATCTAAATCAACATCTTATTTGTTACTCACCCCATTGTCTTGAGAATTAAAAAGCATATTCTGACTTTTCCAGCGCTATTAAGAAATGGATCATCAATACGGAGTGTTATATCTTCAGATCAGACAACACAGGAGATGTGACCAGAGGTGGTGACAAGTCAGAAGGTCACAGATGAGCAGATTTGACAAATGTCAGTCATCCTTATTGTTTATTCACCAAACACCATTGGGAGTTTATTATACAACATGTAATCAATTATTAGATTTGTATTTTGTTAATACATAACCATTATTAAAAAGATTAATTCAAATAAATGTTCTTTTCTCATAGAGAATTTTCCATAACCTAACAAAGCTGCTCTGTCCTAAAAGCTAATGACAATATTAAGAAATCTCCACTAAATCTCCATTTGATCAAACCCAAATCTTTCCTCCCCCTCAGCCTTGCCATTCATTTAATATTGAGAATGGCCACTAGAGGGGGCAGTAGTTTGGCGACTGACCAATCAGTGACTCCTTCTCTCCATTCTTTGTCTTTCTTATCCGCTTTTCAATTTCAGGTTTGTGGACAAGGTGGGCCAACCCTGGATGGGGTGCCAGTCCACTGCAAAGCCACACATGTGCACCCATGTCAAGTGTGTGCCAACTGACCAAGAATTCATTTTTTGAAGATGTTGGAGCTTTCAGGGTACCAAGAGTGACAAATATGGGGACAAGGAGGAGGTGAAGTATAAAGTTTAATGTGACATCAACTAAAACACCAAACTCTGTCAGTATGGCTGACATCTGACTGACCGGTGAGTCCTCGTCTTCAGACATTCACAGTGAATTCATTCTGAAGTGATGGACCCTTTGAGTGACCAATGGAGGGTCACAACATGTCTGGTGAGTGGACAACACTCCAGTCTCATCTGTCACTCTCTGCTCCTACATATAGTCACTATTCAAGAGCTCTCCATACTGAGTCTGTATAGCTCCTTTCAGTTGTGCTGATCCAGCAGAACCACATGCCTGTCCTACTTAACAGGTGACATTCAGTGACACTTGGGGGCCTCAGTAGTTGTAGGGGTATCAGCCTGAAGGACATGTGGCTGAGAATCAACAGTGACCCCTGCTAGTCAGACTGGTATTTGTAGGTCTGAAGTGACTCTGCCCATCACTATGACACACACACCTGATTGGCTACTCTAACCCAATAACAATGGAGACCCTGACAGCGGCACTGGCCCTGCATTCTCAGCCACAAATTCAATCACAGAGGTGCTGTCCCCTCCAACCCACCCATCCTGTAAAATTAATTTCACCCTAAACTACAAACTCAAAGAGGACCTGCACTTGTGGGGACATCAAGTGACTGGTGGAGGGTACTGGTCAGTGGTCACAAGGTGTCAGATGGCTGATTGTTACACTGGAGTGAAGACCAACACTAAACCCTGGATAGAGGGGCTCAGTGAAGGAGGTGTTGAACCTGTGCAGGAGGGTCATTGTGTGTGAGACGCTATAAAATGACAGAGAGCCAGCAGGCCAGTCCAGGTACACACCTATTATGGGGCTGGAGGGGGCGCTGATTACAGTCCTCTTGTTATTGTGACGCACAGAGCACTGGAAAACAGACCTCTGCAAACTCCAGGACTTGTCATTGTATCCAAGGCGGCACTCATCTCCCCCTCCTTTCCTTCTCAGTCCTTTATATGCGACTCCAATCTTCATGATGTGTCCACTACCCTCCACCTCCCAGTAACAGCGAGTCCCAGTCAGAGCCTCTCTGCACAGAACTTGGCACCAGTAGTCAAATCTGTCAGGATGATCAGGATATTCAGTCTCTGTCCTCTCATATGTCATCTTCTTGTTCCCTTCAGACAGACGGAGGTCCCTATGTGCCGTGCTGATGTCCACTGTGAGGGGACAGAAGTCTGAAAGGATAGAAAAGAAAACGAGTGAGGAAATCTGGGAGGACTGGGGGCGGAGCACAACACAGACTATTAACAAGAACCAATCAGGAGCTGCGCTGATGAGACACTAATAGTAAAAAGCTTATCTGATTGAACAGAATCTGTGGGGATTTAAAATAAAATTCTGGAATCACAATAAATCCAAATCCGAATCCCTTTTATTCGCCAGTAGTTAATCTGCAGGAATTTGACTTGGTAGATTTGGAACACAACATCACAGACAAATAACAGAAACAGCTGAAGTTAAAAAGACAAACTTCAAATCAAGTTGTACAATAATCTATACTAATAAACGGCAAAGCCCTCACTCACTCACTGACTGACTCATCACTAATTCTCCAACTTCCCGCGTAGGTGGAAGGCTGAAATTTGGCAGGCTCATTCCTTACAGCTTACTTACAAAAGTCAAGCAGGTTTCATTTAGAAATTCTACGCATAACGGTCATAACTGGAACCTACTTTCGTCTATATATCCGGCCATAGCCTGCAGCTGGGTCGCCTCTCACGTAATTTGAGTGCCTGCCCATATAAGGTAAATATTAGCGGGTGAAGGACTGTGCTTAACATATTCATAAGTGCAGCTACAGTGGAAACCCTCTGATGCTGAACAAGCCTTTGTACACATATCAATAGGAAAGCAAGGTGTAAAGCTTAAGTTTAGATTACATTCAAAGACACGCTGCTGCTAAATATTCGCAGGCAAATCCACAACTTAATACTGGGAATGCCTATTAAACATCTTA
>NW_024383841.1:0-5000 GCF_016835505.1 Polypterus senegalus
GACACTGTTAAGGATAAGAGGGTTTGAAAAGTGGATAAATGGAGTATCGTTTTAACAATACGTTGATTTCCCACGTTTCTCTTTTAGTAATATCAATGTGAGAACTATGCTTGAAAGGAAACAAAACCATTTTTATTTTATTTGGATATTGTTGTTTGTCTTCTATGACTCCACTATCAGTATAAATATAACCATCGTCTTGGGTTCAAGTATGGTTCTAATTTTGCAATCTGAGTCCTCTGATTAAGAAGTTTAAATTTAAACGCTATGGCCCAATGTCCAATGCGTCGATCGCGATCGACAGGTAGATCGCAAAGGTAGTGCAAGTAGATCGCGTGGCATTCCAATTTTTTTTTTTTTTAAACGTTAGTCTATCATATATCCCTATGACACTTGCAACTTGATTCACATATACGGGGCGGCCAGTCTGAGATCTCTTCTCTTCTAACACACTAGTCATCCCGCACGCACGATCAAACGCGCGAGCTACTGCAAAACTCCGGCTAAGTGTAGCCTTCCAATTTATATCGACTAAAGAAAATAATTAAAAAAAAATTGTTGGTTATGGGCTGGATGTGGAATTGGAAGAGGATTTTTTCTCTCACAATGCCACAATCGAATTGCGTTTTTCTGATCTGTCAATCTATCGTTGCTATTCCGAAGAAGGAACATGTGGAAAGGCACTTCCGAACTGTTCATAAAAACTACCAAACTGACTTCCTTCCGAAAAGCAATCTGAGAAAGAGAAAAGAAAGTGAACTAAAATCGCAGTTAATCGGACAGCCGTCATTTTTCACTCGGCTAAATTCAAAAGCTCATTGACTGCAGTATTCGTCTCTACTTATTTATGCGAGTCAGCCTTTTCCCACATGAAGATTATTATATCCAAATACTGTAGTGACCATACATGTATTGAATTGTTATTGTGCCATAAAGGTTATTCAGTTATGCAAGGTACAACAACATATATTTTATGTATAAATTATATTCAGTTTTTATGTGTGTATATATATTGTAGCGACCCGTGGAGGAGTCTTTTAAGATTTCGAGCCGAACTCTGCCGTGCACCTCTCCGAAGCTGTCGGCTAGCGGCTTGCCAGCGTCATGCACGCAACTGCACCCAGCTCTTTAAGAAAGAGAACACTCGTGTCCCATACACCGCACGACTCCGAGTGTCTCGGTAGTTTGCTTAGATAACATCTTAGCAAATAAACAGCTCTGTCCTGTTGTATCTTTTTATTACAGAAGATAGTCAGAAACAAAAGCTCAACATTATTGCGCGGCCATTGCCAAGGTCAAGCACGAAGACACATTTCAATAAATTGGTACTTTTTACAAAATAAATAACCCCCGGACGGCGATAACCCAAACCCACCCAACCAATTAAATACAAACACACCATTATTTACAACACAAATGACAATACGTAAATTCCGACATACAATAAGCTTTTTATAAATTACCCATAATTTCCCCGCAAACTATTTACATAAATTACCCATGAGGCGTCACTCCGCCAGCGCTTGCTGCCGGGTTGTTACACAGCCCCCTCCTAAGAGGGTTAGTGTCCCCACAACCCTACTCATCACAGATAAAATCACGTAAATGTCCTGGCCGTCGACGGACACGCTTTGTCCTGCCGGAGGTGCCATCACTGGTGTCGGGCTCAGTCCTGTCACTGTCTGACTCGGTGCCGGGGGTGGAGGTTGGAGAACCGCTTATATTTTCGAGTTGTTGTTGCTCTGGGGCCAGTGGGTGGTATGGTGCTAAACGGTCCTTGTGCAGCACCACCCGTCTGCCTCGTCCAGGCATTCGACTCGGAAAACTACCTCCGATATTTTGTCCAATATTTCTCCCGGTCCTTGCCAATGGTGGGCTAGTTTTGGGGACAATCCCGCTTCCGCTTGGGCAAAATACCCACACTTTGTCCCCTGGCTTCAGCGTCGGGCCATGAGCCCGCGAGTCATAAGCCCGTTTTTGGCGTGCTCCAGCTCCCTCCAGGGCCTCCCTGGCCAGTCGATGAACGGTGTCCAGCCGCTCTTTTAGCCGTCTAAAATAATCCATTTCGGGCCCACCAATAATCTCAGGCTCAGGGGGTGAGCCAAACACTAAATCCACCGGGCGAAGTTCCCTTCCAAACATCAGCCCGCTGGCGTGCATTGGCTCGACTCCTGCACTGCTGTCCGATATGCCCATAGGACCAAAGGCAAATGTTGGTCCCAGTCCCGCTGGTGTTGACTGGTCAGAATTGCCAGTTGAGTGGCCAGGGTGCATTAAATCGCCGACCAATCCATCACTTTGTGGGTGAAGGGGTGGTCCGGTCTTTTCACCCCAGTCGCTGACACACCTCCTGAACAAACGGCTCTCAAAGTTCCGCCCTGATCGCTGTGGAGCTCGTCCGAACTCCAAATCGAGTGAACATTTCATCCACGAGTTTTTGGGCAGCTGTGGGGGCACTCTGATCCGGAACTGCATACGCCTCTGGCCATTTGGTAAAGTAGTCCATTGCTACCAAAACGTAGCGATTTCCGCTTCCGTTACAGGAAAAGGACCCAGTATGTCCACGCCAATTCTCTCCATGGGTGCCCGACCAGGTATCGTTGCAATGGCGCGTGAGAACGTTGACCAGGTCCTTTTTGTGCAGTGCAGACGTCACAGCAGTGGACGTGTAGCTCTGCGTCTTGCCGACACCCGGGCCAATAAAACCGCTGCCGTAGTCGACGCACTGTCTTAGCGTTCCCGTAATGTCCGGATCCAGCCGCTCCGTGGACCCATCGGAGGACCTCGGCGCGCAAAGCCTGGGGAACCAGTAGTTGTAGCCGGTCAATTCCTCCCCCGGGTGCGTGCCACCGCCTGTAGATTACGCCATCGTGCAACTCCAAGTTGCCCAACTGAGAGTGGAGTATTTTGAGTTCAGGCCCCTGTGACGACACGGTTTGCCAGTCGGGACGTTCTTGTGTCTCCAACCAGCCCTTTACCTTTTCTAGTGCTTGATCGTCGCCTGTAACTGCCTCAATTGGTCAATAGTGTACGGCTCCCCTACTCCAACAGTGTCATCTATCCTTGCGGATGCGGACGATGGCCCCAGCCCCCTTTCTTCCTGTCGGCGGCAATATCGACATTCATTGCTGAGGCATGGACGCCTGGAGAGGGCATCAGCGTTGGCATGCTGCCGTCCCGGTCGGTGCTGTATCTCAAAGTCATATTCTTGTAGAATCTCCATCCACCTTGCCACCTGGCCCTCTGGTTGCCTGAAATTCAACATCCAGGTGAGGCTAGCATGGTCAGTCCGCAGTGTGAACCTAGTGCCCAATAGGTAGGGCCGAAAGTGCCGTGCCGCTAGGATCACTGCCAACAGTTCCCGCCGAGTGACACAGTAATTCCTCTCCGTCGACTGAGGCTGCAGCTGTAATAAGCTATCACTCTTTCTCCAGCCTCCCCCTTCTGTGAGAGCACGGCCCCAATCCCCACATTGCTAGCGTCAGTGTCCACCACAAAAGGTTGGTTGGGGTCAGGGTACGCCAGGACCGGCGCAGACGAGGGCAGCCTTTAACTGTTGGAAGGCGGCTGTGCAATCCTCCGTCCACCCAAACTGTTGGCCCTTACTCGTTAGTCGGTGCAAAGGGCTGGCAATGGTCGCAAAGTTTTTCTGAATCTTCGGTAGTAGGAGGCTAAACCCAAAAAGCTCCTCAGTTCAGTGATATTGGCTGGTGGGGCCAGTTGCTCACGGCAGTCACCTTGCGGGTCTGTAGCCACCCCACTCGCTGATTACGTGCCCTAGAAACTGAGTCTGTCGGGCGAGAAGATTGCATTTCTCAGGGTTTAACCGCAACCCGGCGCTACGAATGGCGGTCAGGACCTCCCTTAAATTGTGCACCGCCTGGTCAAAGTCTCTGGCATGAATCAGCAGGTCATCTAAATAGACCACACAACGGGTTCGGGAATGTCTTTAGGACCCGCTCCATTAGTCTTTCAAGCGTGGCGGCGCATTACAAAGTCCAAACGGCATTACCTTAAACTGCCACAGCCCTTGTCCGATGGTGAATGCAGTTTTGGGTCGGTCCTCTGCTGCCAGTTCTACCTGCCAATATCCACTGCGCAAGTCCAAAGTGCTGAACCAACGGGATCCAGCCACATAGTCCAATGCATCATCGATGCGAGGCAATGGGTAAGAGTCTTTTCGAGTGACTGCATTTAATTTACGAAAGTCCACACAAGGCGCCAACCCCGTTTTCTTCCGCACCATGACCATGGGTGCGGCCCAGGACTGTCAGAAGGCTCAATGATGTCGTTGGTTACCATCTCGAATCAATTCTTCGCAGCTTGGCGTTTTGCAAGAGGCAATCTGTGGGGGCGCAACCGAATGGGGGCGGCGTGGCCAGTGTCAATGTGGTGTTTGACTAACGAGGTTCTGGTGCAGTCCTCTTCTCGAGCCGCAAAAATGTCCACAAAGTCGTTCAATACTTTCTGGAGTTGCTCCTGCTGTGGCGTGCTCAGCTGTTCACCACTTCGATGGCCCAATTCCTCCACAGCAGCAACCGTCTCAGTGGATGGGTGGTCGTGTGAGGAAAACCGTTGGGGAGCACTGGTCTGAGCTGCAATACTCTCCTGGGGGTCCTCTTCAGTCCCTGCATCTTCCGAACAACGGTCGGGAGCCGGTGAGCCGTGGTGTCCAGGCAAATCCAAGCTAACAGCCCTTCCAGGATGATTCCAGCCCGATTGGAGCGACACAGTCTCATTACCTACGCGGAGGATGGCCCTGGACACATCAACACATGCTCCCCAGTGGGCCAGCAAGTCTAACCCAATTATGCATTTGTCTTTAATGTCCATGAGCCAGAATTCGTGGCTGGTCTGGCTCGTCCCTACTACTACAGTCAATAGTTTCTTTCCGGCATTTTTGTCCGCTCACCCGTAACCGTGCGCAGTTCGATGTTAGAAGGAGTCCAGTCTTTGGAAGAGGACCAGCTGTTTCGGGCAACACTCCTCTCTGTAATAGA
>NW_024383841.1:10000-19167 GCF_016835505.1 Polypterus senegalus
AGTGTTAATAATATGTATAATTTCAGGAATGAGTGAGGAGGAGATGGTCTGAAGGAGATTTGAGGGGATAGGGTCAAGTGGACAGGTAGTGGGATGATGGGAGAGGAGGTTGGAAACATCAGTGGCAGAGGGTGCCGAGAATGTTGGGTGATGCTTGAAAGGAGACGTAATGGGAGGCAGTGAGGGTGAGTACTAACTGCTATCCTGGAAAAAGGTGGCAAAAGTCAGCAGACAGTGTGGTTTGTGGAGGAGGATTAAGAAGAGAAGTGAAAGTGGAGAAAAGAGAGTGTGTGTTGGTAGTGCTGGTAATTATAATCTAATAGAACCTTACATACAGTCATAAGAAAAAGTTTGGGAACCCCTCTCAGCCTGCATAATAATTTACTCTACTTTCAACAAAAAAAGATAACAGTGGTATGTCTTTAATTTCTTAGGAACATCTGAGTACTGGGGTGTTTTCTGAACAAAGATTTTTAGTGAAGCAGTATTTAGTTGTATGAAATTAAATCAAATGTGAAAAACTAGCTGTGCAAAAATTTGGGTCCCGTTGTAATTTTGCTGATTTGAATGCATGTAACTGTTCAATACTGATTACTTGCAACACCAAATTGGTTGGATTAGCTCGTTAAGCCTTGAACTTCATAGACAGGTGTGTCCCATCATGAGAAAAGGTATTTAAGGTGGTCAATTGCAAGTTGTGCTTCCCTTTGACTCTCCTGTGAAGAGTGTCAGCATGGGATCCTCAAAGCAACTCTCAAAAGATCTGAAATCAATTTGCTCAAAAAACATCTGTATGGTAGGGTGATGAGAAAGAAGCCCTTTCTGCACTCATGCCACAAACGGAGTCACTTGTTGTATGCAAATGCTCATTTTGGAACAAAAGTGCTTTTGACTGATGAGACCAAAATTGAGTTATTTGGTCATAACAAAAAGCACTTTGCATGGCGGAAGAAGAACACGCATTCCAAGAAAAACACCTGCTACCTACTGTCAAATTTAGTGCAGGTTACATCATGCTGTGGGGCAGTGTGGCTAGTTCAGGGACTGGGGCCCTTGTTAAAGTCGAGGGTCGGATGATTTCAACCCAATATCAACAAACTCTTCAGGATAATGTTCAAGTGCCAGTCACAAAGTTGAAGTTACGCAGGGGCTGGATATTCCAACAAGAAAATGACCCAAAACTTATTTAGAAATCTACAAAGGCATTCATGCAGAGGGAGAAGTACAATGTTCTGGAATGGCCATCACAGACCCCTGACTTGAATATCATCGAAAATCTATGGGATGATCTGAAGCAGGCTGTCCATGCTCGGCAGCCGTCAATGTAACTGAATTTGAGAGATTTTGTATGGAAGAATGGTAAAAAATACCTCCATCCAGAATCCAGACACTCATCAAAGGCTATAGGAGGCGTCTAGAGGCTGTTATATTTGCAAAAGGAGGCTCAACTAAGTATTGATGTAATGAAACTGTTGGGGTTCCCAAATTTATGCACCTGTCTAATTTTATTCTGATGTATGTTGCATATTTTCTGTTAATCCAATAAACTTAATGTCACTGCTGAAATACTACTGTTTCCATAAGGCATGTCATATATTAAAAGGAAGTTGCTACTTTGAATGTTCAGCCAATGATAAACAAAAATCCAAAGAATTTAACTTTTTCATATGACTGTATGTGTTAATGGTGGAAGAAGAGCAGGATGAAAGAAGAGACTGATGCTTTGGTAAGTCTGTCAGAGCCTTTCACATCATGTGCTTTCTTTTAGCTGTACTCGGGTTAGTCCATTGATTATGGAGTGCTTTGGAAAGCCAGGGACAGGATGGTCTTTCATGTGCAGGCCTGGAAGAGAGAGGACAAACATTGTCAAGACAGAGTCAAGCATAGTGTTTCTGTGGCAGTGTTGGTGTTGAGAGGAGAAGTTGTCAGGTGGAGGGAGACAGGCCCGGTCTTAGGTATTATGGGGCCCTAGGCGAAAGGGGTCCAGGGGCCCCCTGAGGGGGCGGAGCTCTGAGACGCAATGAAAGCATCAGTAACGGCTTTTTCTTTCGCTTAGGTGCTCCAGATTCGTATTTACGCTTCGAGGACATACTGACAGACAGGGGTTTCGTTCGTTCTCGCAACTCAGATTGCAGTTCTGCCTTCCCGCTCCCGTGCCACCTGCTGCCACTGACGAGGTGGAAGGATTTATGAGATCTTGACTTCTTCTTTCTTCTTCGACGAATGATGATGAGGGCTGATTCACTGATGTGAACGTTCGACCCATAACAACAACAACAACATTTATTTATATAGCACATTTTCATACAAACAGTAGCTCAAAGTGCTTTACATATTAAAGAATAGAATAATGAAAGACATAATTATAAAAAATAAATCAACATTAACATCGAATAAGAGTAAGGTTCAATGGCCAGGGGACAGAAAAACAAAAACTCCAGACGGCTGGAGAAAAAATAAAATCTGTAGGGATTCCAGACCATGAGACCACCCAGTCCCCTCTGGGCATTCTACCTAACATAAATGAAACAGTCCTCTTTGGATTTAGGGTTCTCACGGAAGGGCTTGATGATGATGATGGTCACGTAGACTTCTTCCTTTTAATCCGTCCATCATTGTTGGAGCATCATGAAGCTTTGAGTAGGTGGAGGTGGCGCAGGCCACCACCACAAAGAAACCGGAAAAGAAACAGAAAAGAGAGTAGGGGTCAGTACCGATTTTAGAGCCACCATGAATAGTTGTTATGATGAATTGAACATACAGAGTATCAGGATTAAGTTAAATTACGATTAAAATGAAGTTATAAAAGGCCATGTTAAAGTAATGTGTTTTCAGCAGTGTTTTAAAGTGCTCTACTGTATCAGCCTGGCGAATTCCTATTGGCAGGCTATTCCAGATTTTAGGTGCATAACAGCAGAAGGCCGCCTCACCACTTCTTTTAAGTTTTGTTCTTGGAATTCTAAGGAGACACTCATTTGAGGATCTGAGGTTACGATTTGGAATATAAGGTGTCAGACATTCCGATATATAAGATGGGGCGAGATTATTTAAGGCTTTATAAACCATAAGCAGAATTTTAAAGTCAATTCTGAATGACACAGGTAACCAGTGTAGTGACATCAAAACTGGAGTAATGTGTTCTGATTTTCTTTTCCTAGTTAGGATTCTAGCAGCTGCATTCTGCACTAGTTGCAAACGATTTATATCTTTTTTGGGTAGTCCTGAGAGGAGTGCGTTACAGTAATCTAGTCGACTGAAAACAAACGCGTGAACTAATTTCTCAGCATCTTTCAGTGATAAAGAGGTCTAACTTTACTTATGTTTCTTAAGTGAAAAATGCTGTCCTAATGATCTGATTAATATGTGATTTAAAATTCAGATTACAGTCAACAATCACCCCTAAGCTTTTTACCTCCGTCTTGACTTTTAATCCTAATGTATCCAGTTTATTTCTAATAGCCTCATTGTATCCATTATTGCTGATCACTAAAATTTCAGTTTTCTTTATTTAACTTGAGAAAATTACTATTCATCCATTCTGAGATACTAGTCAGACATTGTGTTAGTGAATCAATAGAATCGGGTCATCAGGTGCTATTGATAAGTACAGCTGTGTGTCATCAGCATAGCTGTGGTAGCTCACGTTGTGCCCTGAGATAATCTGACCTAACGGAAGCATGTAGATTGAGAATAACAGCGGACCCAGGATAGAGCCTTGTGGAACACCATATTGGATATCATGTGTCTTCGAGTTGTAATTCCCACAACTAACAAAATATTTTCTCCCTGTCAGGTAGGATTCAAACCAATTTAAGACACTGCCAGAGAGGCCCACCCATTGACTAAGGCGATTTCTAAGAATGTTGTGATCAATGGTGTCAAATGCAGCACTCAGATCTAAGAGGATGAGAACAGATAAATGGCCTCTGTCTGCATTTACCCGCAAGTCATTTACTACTTTAACGAGTGCAGTTTCTGTGCTGTGATTTGTTCTAAAACCTGACTGAAATTTATCAAGAATAGCATGTTTATTTAGGTGGTCATTTAACTGCATAATGACTGCCTTCTCTAGAACTTTACTTAAGAAGGGCAGTTAGAGATGGGTCTAAAATTTTCAAGAGCGAGGGGTCAAGATTATGTTTCTTAAGAAGGGGTTTTAACTACAGCAGTCTTAAGACAGTCTGGGAAGACCCCAGTATCTAGTGACGAATTTACTATGTCAAGAACATTATCAATTAGCACGCCTGATACTTCTTTGAAAAACCTTGTTGGTATCGGGTCAAGGACGAGGTGGAGGGTTTTAATTGAGATATTATTTTTGTAAATCAGGTAAATCTATCCTAGTGAAAGAGTTTAATTTGTTTATAACAGGATGTTGGGGTTTAGGGGATCCTTAGTGTTGGGGAGATATACTATGTTATTTCTAATATCATTAATTTTTGATTGAAGAATACAGCGACAGCCTCACAGGTTTCACTGGAAGCACTTAGGAGGCATTCCTTTGAGCTACCTGGGTTTAGTAGGTGATCAATTGTTGAAAATAAGACTCTAGGATTACTAGCATTGTTATTTATAATCTTGAGAAATAGCAGTCTCTCAAGACGGACAGTGTTATTGTATTCTGTTATTTTGACTTTTAATATTTCGTGGTGGATAGTAAGTTTACTCTTCCTCCATTGACGCTCAGCTCTACGGCATGTTCTCTTTAAATCAGACACTCTTTGGGTCTTCCATGGTATACCAATGCTAGAAGATTTTTTCACTGTCTTTTCAGGTGCAACTATGTCAACAGCAGCTCTCACTTTAGAATTAAATCTTTCCACCTTACTATTTACATTGTCCTCGCTATTATAGCTGGCACTATAAACGGACTGATTGCTTAAAATGTTTGTAAGTTTTAAAGCTGCTGCGAATCAAAGAAGCGTTTTTAACAATATGCTTCTCATGAGTGTTTTTTATCATTATTTCTATATTAAAAAGTAGAAGAAAATGGTCTGATAGACCAATATCAATGATCTGTTTTATATCAACTTTCAGTCCTTTAGTAATCACTAAGTCTAATGTATGACCTGCTTTATGTGTAGGCTGATTTATGAGTTGTCTCAAATCAAAAGAATCCAGGAGGTTCATAAATTCTTTTACTTTTAGATCACACTGATTATCTATATGAAAATTAAAGTCGCCAACTATTAGGAGTGTGTCATAATTAGTAATTAAAATTGACATTAAGTCAGAGAATTCCTCAAAAACGAGCGTTATATTTAGGAGGGCTATACACGGATAGTATTAGAACTTGAGAATCTCCATGAATAACAACGGCGAGATACTCAAAGGACTTGAACTTACCAAAACTGACATCTTTACATTTTAATCGGCTCGAGTAAATGTTAGCCAATCCGCCCCCCCTTTTTCCCTGGCGGTTTGAATGAGTAAAACTGTAATCCGGAGGCGCAGATTCGATTAAAACTGACGCGCATCTGAATTCAGCCATGTTTCATTTAGTGCAATAAGATCTATTTTTTATCACTAATAAGATCGTTGATAAAAACGTTTTGTTAGTTAAAGCTCTGACATTTAATAGTGCCATATTTAATGTTTCGGAGGTGCAGAGATGAGTACTATGTGCGTTATTGTTATTTGGAATAGGAACTAAATTATTATTATTAGCGCCGCTCTGTGTATATTTTTTGTTTAATCTGCGATCTGTTTTTATAGTTTTAATACATTGTTCCTCTAAAATAGTGATTTTAATTAGATTATTGGAGTTTATGCCGTATTTCCTAGGTTTTCTACGTGCATTGAGATTGCTTATTACAGTATTAATGGTGTGAACTTTAACGGAAGACTCTATTAAACATTCATCATGTCCTGGCACAGCAGTATTATTTCGGACCCATAGAGATCTTGACTCAAACCGCTCCGCTTTTATAGACAGCCATGCGGGACATGCCCCCGCTGGCCCAAGTGATTTAAACATGCGAGAGGAGGGGCGGGCCGGGGCGCCTACTTCGCCTATGCCTAAGGCCGGGCCTGAGGGAGAGCAGAGGAGACCATGGAAGAGAAATGGGTGGGAGAGAAGGAGGAGAAGAGGGAAGCAGCATAGAGAAATGAATGAAAAAGTGGTCAGATGTGTGTTGAGGAGTGACGTTTGCATTTGTTGTAGTGTAGTTGCGTGAGAGAATGAGGTCAAGCAGATTACTAGCCTCGTGAGTGGGTAGAGTGTGGATCTGTGTTATGTTGGAGGGAAGAAGAGCGAGAAAGTTAGCAGCAGCAGTAGGGCTGTCCAGGTGGATGTTCGGGTCCTTGAGAATTAGAAGTGGGCTGCTGTCATGTTGGAGGAAAGAGAACAGTCCATCCAGCGTGTTAAGATCTGTAGCAGACCTGGAGACCAATAACCAACAACAACGGACACGTTAATTGGAGAGGAGACAGTAATGACATAGAATTCAAAAGTAGTGAACTTGCATACAGTACGTCATCCATGGGAGAAGTTGAAAGCAGAGGAAAGTGCTTCTAATTTTATTTTAGAGCCACCACTTGGAGACCCCTTTGGGTGAAATAAATTGTTGACACATACTGAAGATATTGAAAGGAAAGTAAAAGGTACCATAGTCAAGTAGGAGGTGTTTGTTGCCTTGTCTAGTATCCTTGTTCGGTTGAAGTGCACAGGTAGACTCTCAGTCTTTACACAAGTAGGTCTTCTCACGAGAAGGGCTGCACACGAGTGCTGACACTTGCGCAACAGTGCCCTAAGTCTTCTTAAGCACTGAAACACAAAGCAAGGGGGGTGACACTTGTTAAACGGAACAAAACTATGCAGTAGCAGCCAATGAATAAAAGATATGGATCAATTGCTAGACTAAAGTATAATGAGAAGCAGTAAAAATCAACTTTGTAACAATAAAAATAACTAAGTACAGAGAATAATGTGTGTGTGTGTGTGTATATATACCTGTATGTGTATATATATATATATATATATATATATATATATAGAGAGAGAGAGAAGAGCCAAGCAAAATGACACCTTTTATCCTTTTATTGGCTAACTAAAAGATTACAATATGCAAGCTTTCGAGGCAACTCGGGCCCCTTCTTCAGGCAAGCTGTAAACATGTTTACATTGTAAAAAAAAAAAAGTGCTAGAGAACTGGCTGAATCCTGGTTATCAAATGAGAACGCCATCAACAGACACTTGGACATAAATCCAGCATATACAAACTTAAGAAGAACTTATTCTTAATAAACAAGACTTTACTCCCAACAACCTCACCCCCCCACAAGGACCCCCACATCTGCCCTGTCTTCCTTTTTATTTAATGGGATGATAACTGGCATTTTCCAATCCTTTGGAATCTCTCCAGTGCTCAGTGACTTCCTAAAAATATGTGTCAAGGGTTTATATATGTACTGTACTCACAAGCCTTCTTAAGAACTCGAGGGTAAATATTATCTTCCCCTGGTGATTTGTTTGATGTCATCGTATTTATTCTGAGCAGTACTTCTCCCTCTACAATTTCCAAATCCCTCAATATCTCCTTAGTAGTCCCTGTTACCTCTGGGAGGTTATCCACTTTCTCACTGTAAAATGTAAAATGTAAGTTTAGGGCATCTACTATTTCATTGTCTGTATCTTTAAATTCCCTTTTACTATTTCTGATGCACTTGACCTCCTCCTTGACTGTTCTTTTACTACTAAAATACTGAAAGGATATCTTACGGTCTTCTTTTGCCTTATTTGCTATATTTCACTCCAACTGTCTTTTAGCCTCCTGATATCCTTCTTAATGGTTCTCATATGCTCTGATTCACTTTGCAGTCATTAGTCTTATATGCCTTATAAAGCAGTTTTTCCTTTGCAGCTTCTTTTTTAAATCTTTATTAATCAACTGTGGAGTTTTTTTTTTAAATTTCCTATTAATTCCAATTTTAGGTATGTACAGTGCATCCAGAAAGTATTCACAGCGCATCACTTTTTCCACATTTTGTTATGTTACAGCCTTATTCCAAAATGGATTAAATTCATTTATTTCCTCAGAATTCTACACACAACACCCCATAATGACAACATGAAAAAAAGTTTACTTGAGATTTTTGCAAAATTTCTCAGTTTTTTTATTTTTAATAAATTTGCAAAAATCTCAAGTAAACTTTTCATGTTGTCATTATAATGTCAAAAAATTCTGAAATAAATAATTAATCATAAGACTAAACTATTTTAAAATGAAAAAGTCATCTGATACTACCTATCCTACATTACATGTAAAACATTTTTTTAACCTGTTTCACTGCTCCTCGACTATCTCCACTTAGGAAGCTTATCCCAGTCTATCCTACTTAGACTTGTCATATCTGCTCAAAATTTACCCTACCAGAGTTCAACTTAACAATTTTAATCTTTGCATCTGCACTCTTACAAAATACTGAGAATTATATTATATTATGGTCACTTGACACAATTGGTTCAATCACTTCTACACCCTCAATTCTATCCTGATTATTACAAAATTTTAAATCCAAACAAGCTTCACCC
This sequence comes from Polypterus senegalus, assembly GCF_016835505.1. NCBI lineage: Eukaryota > Metazoa > Chordata > Cladistia > Polypteriformes > Polypteridae > Polypterus > Polypterus senegalus. Next base: position 18,534 of record NW_024383841.1, read on the forward strand.
TGTGTTGGTATTTTAACATACTTTGTTAAAAGCAGTCACTGATTACTTCTTAAAAACTCCATCTGCAAGGTTATCCCAGTTAATATTTGGATAATTAAAGTCTCCGATGACTATAATATCTCCCTGTAAACTTGCCTTTTTGATATTACTAAAAAGAGGTTTGTTGAAAAATAAGACCTCTTTCCCTAGTATTTTCCAGGCGAGCCACATGTCCTCACTAAGATGGGGCTCATCGTCCAAAAGGACTTATATTTAAATTCTGTGTGGCATAAACAGCAACCCCTTCTCTTTTTCTGTCCGTCTATGCTTCCTAAAAAAAATATGTATCCATCTGTGTTACACCTATCCCTATCTTTTTATTTAGTCAGGTTTCCGTATTGCTATAATATCATGATTATGCTCTGCTACATACAACTCCAACTCACCTTATTTTTTAATGTTATCAAAATCCTTATAAATATATAGGAAAAGAATAAAGTAATCAGTAGTTAGACTTATAAAATGTCAGTTATAAATCAAAAGCAAGTTTTGTTTTAGCTCAATCAAAGTAGTGAAACCTAGTTGTAGTTGATGTAAGTCATTGTTTATGCAAGCCGCAAAATATATTTTACTTTGAAAATATTTTGTAAAGTTC
>NW_024383842.1:0-23640 GCF_016835505.1 Polypterus senegalus
TCAACCATATTTGTGTGTCTGTGGGACTGAAGCAACTGAAAAAAAACTCCTGATGACACATGGACAATAACAGGCAAACTGCATAAAGCCAGTGCCTATAAAACATAATCACCCCTCCTGGAGGTTTTCAGATTTTATTGTTATACAACATTGTATCACAATGGATTTAATTTGGCTTTTGATGCTGCTCAACACAGAAAGCCTCTTTAATGTCAAATTAAAAAACAGATCTCTGTAAAGTGGCCTAATTTTATTACAAGCACAAAATAATTAAAAACATAATTATATACCATCTTTAATCGGACACCTCCTAAATAATCACTGGTGCAGCCAATTGGTTTTAGAAGTCACATAGTTGGTTCAATGGAGGTCACCGGTCTGTAGTTAAGGGGTTACAGTTGATTGTACAGTAGTGTAAATGCAACTTACCTGGAAGGTCCAGCTTGTGGTCAGTCAGTATGGTGGCTTAACCTACACAAGGAAGACAAAAGAGGTCTCCAAGCAGCTTGATGAAAAGATATGTAGTACAATTTAGGGAATTGACTGTGATAGTGCAGGTCTGGATCCATGCTCCTCTTCTCATTTGTGGAGCCTCTTGAACCCAACACCACTGATAGTCATAACCGGGATGAGCTGTACAAATGAGGACACTACAGGAAGCAAGGAAAAGTTGCAAAGCGCTCAAGTGCTTTTATTAAAAACAAAAAAAAGTGTTCAAGAAAAATACAGTGCTCCAAACTCTCAAATATATAATCCATAAAATGAACTGTGGGGGTTAACATCAATAAATATAAAAATCGATTAAAAATCAGGTTAAAACAACACAGTGCAGGAGAATCGTTTTAAAATCCAACAAGCCTTGGTGTCTTCCTTTAAAGTTGACATCTGTCCGGCTTGTCCTATCTGGTGCAGACTCCTAATCGTCTGGCCCGTGTTCCTCACTGCCAATCCCACACCAACCCCTGAGCGATGGCCACTCGCCCTAGGGCTTTACTCTCGTCCACCAGCTTGTTTCCTCTCTCGTTCTCCTGCCTACTTTTTCTCCCATCTTTCAACCTCCGTTCTGCTTTCTTGCGTTTTTCCCACCTCCTTGCACTTGTGCTTCTATTTTTAAAATGGGGATATGGCACAGCTGTGTCGATTAGCAGCTCTGGGCACCAATTAGGGTCACGGAAAATCTGACACCTGTGCGCTCTCGCCACTCTACCATGGTCTTCCTACCAAGACGCAAGTGCAGCAATTATTTACTTAAAATGGCAAACAGCCACTGAGCTCACTTTACTGCATGGACAGAAGAAAATACCCAAACAGAATATCCAGTTAAATAAATCATTAGGAAAATGACAGTATGGCATTGCTACAAATCTACCTAGAGCAGGCCGTCCACAAAACCGAGTTATGGTGCAAGAAGAAGAATAGTGAGGGAGGCCACCAAAGTACCTCTGAGGACTCTAAAGCTATAGTGACTGAGACTAGAGACAAAAGCTGCTGCTGGGTACAGCTTTATGTGAAAGTGACAAAGTGAAAGCCACTGTTAAAAACACACGTCAGCTTGGCAGAAGGCAATTAAAGAAGATTGTGTTGTCTGATGAGAATAAAACTGAGCTTGTTGGCCATCAGACTAAACACCATATATGAGCCAAACACTGCACATTATCAAAACACACACCATCCCCACCATGAAGCTTTGAATCACTAATGTTTTGGTGAAGCTTCTCTGCAACAGGACCTGGAAGGTTTGGGAAAGTACATGCAGCAAAATACAAGGAAATCCTGGAAGAAAATCTGATGTGGTCCAAGAAAAATACATCTGGGAGAAGATTTTCCAGTAGAACAGTGACCCCAAGCATAATAAAGCTACACAGGAATTAATAAAAAAAGAAAGAAAAACAATTGTCCAGATCTCAATCCAATTGAGAATTTCTGGCTGGACTTTAAAAGGCTGTTTACTCACAATTGACTTTAAGGTGCTGAGTACTTATGGAATCAATTGTTTTGTGATTTTATTTCAAATTTGTTAGATCAGTTTGCAGGGATCTGTTTTACTTTGATATTAAATAGTCCTTTCCTGTTGATCCATGTCAAGATGCCAAATTAAATACACTGTAATCTAATGTTGTATAGGAATAAAACACAATAACTTCTAAGGGGACAGATATTTTTATAGACACTGGTTATTGGCCTGGCCACGTTTCAAACCCAGGCTCCTGGAGCTGAGAGGTGGCAGTGCCAACCACTGGATCATCATGAGAGCTGGCAAAAGTTACTTACTATTTAATTAAGTACAGTATAACATCTTTTAAGTTTGTTGAAACAAATCACCAATTTGTTTCAATTCAAAGTATTATTTTAGAAGCAAAGGACAAAAAGGAGGAACGAATGAAATAACAGCATTTAATATCATTAGCTCTGCAAACAATGTGACAAGTGAAACATCTAAAGATCCATAAACAAGATTTCCCTTGGCTAGAGGCATCAAACTCAGTTTCTGAAACGGAAGTGTTGACTGCAGGTGTTTGTTCCAACATACTGTATGTTTTTTATTTTGAGGAAGGTTTTGCAATTAATTAAACTTGCTCGATGAAAAAGCTTACCTGTGCTTTTTATCTACATGGTCAAAATCATGAAAAGTGGACTGTTTACTTCTATTTGAACTTTACAAAGTATATTCTTATTGTAGATATAGGTTTTATCATACAGACAGTTCATTTTCTTGACCTTAATTGATTTGCTAAATTGGTGAAGAGATTCATTTGGCTCAATTTTCCCCGATTGGTATCTATCATGAAGTGCTGTTTGTCTTTTAATACAATTTTGAAAAAATTGGAGATTGAGAGTTCAATCTATTCAGAAAATGTTCATATATACAGGTAGAAATGTGTTATGCAACAGAATACAAACAGAAACAACACCACCTTTTTATTATAAAAGAAGAGCTGTCTTGTAAAGAATAAATAGGTTTCAACAAAACAAAACTGCTGCCCTCAAGGAAGTAAGTTGGAGACTATTCCATCATTTTCGTGGACGTTTTGTTAATATAAAAAATTCACTTGTCAATCTAAGTAGACAAACCATAACTTTTCCTGAGAATATGAAAGCATGGAACTGAAAGAGGAGCCAAACAGTGCAATTATTTTACATTATAGTTGCAAATCTGAATTATAGGAATTAAAGGGATTATACATGAGGCTAAATCACCCACTAAAGCTACCTTCAGGCACTTTCAGAGAAAGGAAGGGACCAGCTTTATTATGACATGCACTTCAGGAACATTACCAAAAAAAACTGAATTAGTTTCCACCTGGATATTGCTTGAGCTATGCTGTATATGCAAAAAACAGGGAGTACCTAGGACAGAGAGAGGGGTGTTTGAATATATAACCAGAAGCTAAATGGTAAATGGCCATTTTAGGATTTTCTAATAAGGCTACATTCAAACCAGATTTTTTGTTTAAAAATGCAAACTTTAGTCTCAGTTTTGGCCTCTTGTCCACACTACTCTGGTGTTTTCACCTCATGAGTATTTTGAAAACTTCACATGCTCCACTGTGATGCAGTGTGGATGGGTGAAAACAAAAATTTTTGAAATGCAGACTCTAATCATGCTCTGATTTGTTCATGTTTATTACTCAGCCGTTTCTTTACTGGATCCTAGTCATTACCACATCTTATTCCCTGACTGCTTACCCTTCACAGTAGAAAAACATGGAACAGCAACAACAACAACATCAACATTTATTTCTGTAGCACATTTTCATATTCAGAATGTATGGAAGATACAAAGAAAGATGTCAAAGAAATAGTTGGTAAAAAACAAAAACAAGTTAAATTAGACAAGAATAGTAATGAATAAATAAAAAATAAATCATTATGAGCTTTCATAATATAGATATATAATTAGTAGAAAACAGAAGTCCTTATATATAATACCATATTTTAAGGACAGGTTTATACTTCATGTGGCGTGATGCATGCTCCAGCAGGCGCTATTGCTACAAGTGTTGTACTCTTTATAATTGTACATGCACTTTACGTAAATCTGAGACATTCCACCAGGTGGCAGTGAGAGATATCATCACAGTGAGATAACAACAGTCGGCTTCACTGTGTTGTGAATTGCCTAAATCACCCATTAAATTCAGGACATCCATCCATCCATTACCCAACCCACACCTTACCACAATATCTCTGAAAAGGAAGGATGTTTAATGATTAATTCCATCAATCTGGGAATGTGCCCATTCCAGCTAGAATTGGACATGAGAGAAAAACAATCCCTGGACGGCACATCAGCTCATCACAAGGTGTCATTATGATGGGAATATACAACACTTGAATATAAAAGCACCACGAATGCATTTGTATGTCAAAATTTTGCTGCAACACATTGAACCAATCATTAAACACAGAAGCATGCATATCGATCCTATAGGATCCACAAAGCGGCTGTCACATGTAGATATTAAACGGAGAGTCTGACGTCACGTTCCGACTTAATCACACTGCGGCCCCCGACTTTTTGCTGGTACTGCAACTCGCCATGCGTCGTGTTAATTTCTGAGGACGTGATCAGAGAGCGCAGTCAAATGAACACTGGGAGCGCCTGGCAGCCATGCTGCGTGCGCGTACACATTCTGAGTGTGCAGTATAAACTAGCCCTTAGTCTATAAAAATGAAGACGATGATATGGTCAGATGGCGGGAAGACAGAAAAAACAAAAAAAAAAAAATCCAGTTAAGCTGGAGAAAAAAAAAACAAAATCTACAGGGGTTCCAAGGCCAAAAGACTACCCAGCCCGCACTTGACATTCTACCCAACATCAATGTTCTTAAGTCATTCCCAGGCTTTGTCTGAGAGGATTTAATGCAGTGGGTTCCTGGATAGCTTGGATATCCGCTTTCATTCGAGTATCACAGGTAACTGTTCTGTGCCTCGATCAGGTGAAGGAGGTGTAAAATGCTGCCACAGAAAAACCTGAAAAGAAAGCAGAGAAAAGTACAGGTGGGCCATTTATATGGATACACCTTAATAAAATGGGAATGGTTGGTGATATTAACTTCCTGTTTGTGGCACATTAGTATATGTGAGGAAAACTTTTCAAGATGGGTGGTGACCATGGTGGCCATTTGAAGTCGGCCATTTTGGATCCAACTTTTGTTTTTCAATAGGAAGAGGGTCATGTGACACATCAAACTTATTGGGAATTTCACAAGAAAAACAATGGTGTGGTTTTAACCCATTTTATTAAGGTGTATCCATATAAATGGCCCACCCTGTAGAGATTAGTAATGGCTGCAAATCCCTGAAAACTGTGATAATTCAGATAATGCATGTACAGTCTATTAGGAGTAGAGTAGAAGGGTTGCTTTCTGTGGTGATTATTGTCTTGCTTAACTGTACACATCAAAATTGTGTTTTGTATAAAGTGAATGCTACATACATGTGCAAAAGGCAAGTAGTTACAACAGTTTTGTCGTATTTCTGTGGCTAGCAGTGTTACCGATCTTTCAAGGATATTTCCACTGTTGTGCTCTTACCCAGCTTAGGTGAACAGCTACATAATATATACGTTTCCGGTTGTTTTAGTGGGGACGGAGATACTTTCTTAAATGATTTAAAACAGCAGTATGGGCAGTGATCACTTTCATTTAAAAAACAGTGTGGGCGTAACCTAAGACTGTCACTTTAGGTTTGTTAAACATTCAAGTAATCAGTCATGGCATATCACTTTAACCATTCTAATGGTTAAGGTTGGCTGTTTATTCAGCTGACCTTCTGAGAGGGAGTTATGATTGAAATTATATGAAAGACAGGTATTATTTAGAAGAAGAAGTCACTATTCTCTGGTCTATAGAATGAATTTTACAAATATCCAAGAATCCATCTCATTGATTGTACACATCAATCTCAAAAGAAAAATGCAAGTTAAAAGATAAATAACAATAAAAGGTTCAAAGACACAAGGGTACACAGTTCACTGAAGATATTATAAAACAGATCCTTTACACATGGGGTATGTGGTGGGGCAGAGTGATATTTTATTTAATTACTGCTGTCATTACGTTAATAGATTTGGATTGGAATTACTTGCAAAAATACTAATTACATTGCTTTCTCAATTTTGATTTTGCATTGCAGGCTTTTAAAACAAACATTTTAAAATCGCATGTGCCAGTAAAAAGATTAAATTAACTTTTAAATGCATGGTGCAGGGGTCTGGTCGTAGAGCTGTGCATTGTGCTCTCACTGTTTAATAGTGCTGTGTTTTTCATTTTTCTTTATTATTTTTGCCCCATCATTAAATGAAAAATAATTAAAAAGGAAGTGGACAAGAAGATTGTATCTTCCCCTCCATCCTCTCCTCCTCTTGCGACCCAAATGCAGTTCAGTGTTTCAGTCAGTAAGTAACTGTTGTTTAAAAATTACCTTAGTTTTAATTTGCTAAGTGTTAGAGCCATTCATTCAGTTTTTGAAGTCTTTATTTATATCAGAGAACAGGCCCACTCCAGTGTACAAGGAAACCATTTTCTAAAAGTGAATAAAGTCGTTGTGTTAACTATTGAACACTATTGAAGTCTATGAAGTGTTAAACAAGTATTTCATTCATATTTTAGATGCTTTGATTATGCTTACATTGTCATTATTATTTGAATATATCACTCACTGAAATACTTATTGCAAAATGCCTAATAAAATAAAGAAATTAAATATCATTTGGGATTATTTTCTAATATTGCTGTTTAATACCAACCAACTATACTGTTTACCACTTTTTTGTATTAGTTCTATTGCCCTCTGTGAACCTTCTTACTTTTGTGGTTTACAGAAAATTTTGCCCCTTCCTCAAAGTTTATGCAGAACCCCATGCATCCATGCTCGTACTGTGAAACAAAGTCGACTCAGCAAGGAATAACAAGATAGATAAACAATGAACCCTTATACTGCAACTGCTTTTTTTAAAATTGTCCTTCTACAACTATCTTTGTTTGTCCTTTAAAGCAAAACATAAATATTAATTTCTGTCCCCTAACTACAATGTGGTAATGTTATAATGTAGTAAACGTAGCAAAAGTCAGGCGTGAAAGTAAATAATTAGCGTTTATTGTCATATATCCAAATAGGAAGTGTTGTGATGAATTTTTTTGAAAATCTCAGAGTCTGATCTGAGGCCCCAGTCAAAAGCTAGCTTGGGTTTTAGCCATTGAAATTGCACATCCAAGAGCAAATGATTTCTATAGCAGATGTGGCGAGTCTAATGTTGTATGTTCTGTTTAAACCACTGCTTATTCTGTAGCGGTTAGGTGCATACATTTATAGGATTACCACCATCAATCCCGATTTGATTCTGTCCCAAGAGTTATATTATTAAACAATATAATCATTTAAATCTTTCTTAAATCCTATGGTAGACAGAGTAAACGATCAAAAGTATAGAATATGGCAGTGATTTTATCTCTAAAAAGCTGCATTTTGACAGGGCTAGGAAGCAAATTATGCATATGAAATGCCTTTTACACAATAAAAATGGTACCAAAAATCTCTAGATTGCTGCAGACCTCTGAGTGGCCAGAAGGATGACTACTTTATTACAAAGAAAGATACTGCATAACTATAGAAAGCAGATGAATAAAGCGGTAACCAGATATGCACTTCAAACAGAATTACTTGGTCTGTACACCAACATAAGTCACAACAGAAAAGAAAGCAAACTTTTAAAATAAATTCACAGAAGAAATCTAGAGGTTCAAAAACTGTTGGTCAGTTACACGGATTAAATGGGTATCAATAGACTATGCTGAAATAGTTAGTGGTGATGGGACAGAAGATGAAAACATCAACTTACAATTTCGGTAGAATATCTACAACCTTTAACAACGTGCGGTCTTCCAATGGCCAAATTAATGTTGAAAGAAGGATGTATCGTAATGTTGTTGCGTAATCTGTGTCTAAATGATGGGCTATGCAATAGAACAAGACTAGTTGTATTCAAAATTGGTCAAACAATTCTGACATGTAAAATTTTAACAGATGACAAGAAAGGTAAATGTAGTATATCATCCACGGATAACATTAGACACCAAAGGAGATCTTGATATTCCATTAGTATTAAAGCGTTGGATTTTCCCATTAGAATAGCTTTTGCTATGACAATTAATAAATGACAGGGACAAATATTTGAAAAAGTCGGTTTATTTATTAGAGAGAAGAGAACAATATTTACTCACGGGCAGTTGCGTTGTCACAATGTAATTCCAAATACATAATCAAAATTCAATGCGATACTGACGAAAAGTTAATTAAAAAAAATTGTTTTTACTGAAGTTTTACAGTAAAAGTGTAGAAACAGAACAAAAACATATAGCGGAACGAATAACTCTAGCAGCATGAAACATAATTTTTTCAATTTATTATGTTTTACTATTTTTACTATGGTTAACTACCTGCTATAATGTAAAATAGTTCTATTATGCGTACAGTTTTAACAATTCCCATGAAAATAACAATCTGTAAACTTAAATAGTACAACCGTTTCCCCATATACAAGCGCAGATCCGCGAAGTGGCTAGCATGTAGCACCCGGCGGCGGATGGCGGGTCTGAAAACACACCAGTATAACTAAAAACAAAGAAAATGTCTGACTTGGCCGTCACAGGCACAGTGATACATTATTGCTGTTGGTATAAAGGAACCCTAGTAGTGTTTCTTGACAAACACAATGTGCAGCATTGTTTAAAATGGCACTCAGTTTGGTTTTAAATGTGTCCTTTGCTATGACCTCCAGGGGATCTACAGTCGTCAATTAACCAAGGTTGTCCTTTTTATTAGCTTGTTGATTCAGTAGGCTTCCCTTGAAATGATGCTACCAACCCAGCACACCACAGCTTAGAAAATTGCACTGGCCATCACAGAGTAATAGAAGATGTGAAAGATGCCACTTTCCACATTAAAGGAGTGCAGTCTCCTAAGAAAAAGAGTCTACTCTGGCCTTTCTTATATAGTTCCTCTGTGTTCTGAGACCAGTCCAACCTGTCATTGATATGACCCCCAGGTAATTGTAGGACTAGACCACCTCTGCATTCATTCCTGAATAGTGACGGGTCATAGAGGCTCTTTGGTGCAGCAAGACTCAATAAGCAGTTCCTTGGTTTTGCTGATGTTAGGATGCAGACAATTCTTTTGGCACCAAGAAACAAAGTTCTCCACCTGTAATAATATATTTTCCCATATCTATATATAAGTGCAGAATCATCTCAGACTTTCTGCAAGTGACATGACCCTGTGTTATATTTATAGTTGGAGGTCTGCAGAGTGAGGAGAAAGTGAGACAAAGCTGCTTCTTGTGCAGCTCCAGTGTTGCTCACATCCACATCAGAGACACAGTCCTTGAGTCTCACAAACTGCAGTCTCCCAGACAGTAGTCCATTATCCAGGTCACCAAAAGCTCATCTACCAGCATATCTCTGAGTTTACCACTTAATAGGGATGGCTGGATGGTACTGAAGATGCTGGAGAAATCAAAAACATAATCCCCATAGAGCTGCCAGCTTTGAGCAGGTAAGAATAAGCCTTGTGCAGCAGACAGATAATTGTATCTTCTAGTTGTCCCATGTAGTCTACCACAAAAAGGGACTCATATAATCTAAACTATTATCAATAAATATGTTCACAAGTTGAAAGGTGATGAAGTGCATTCTTTCAACACTATGCTTGGTTTTGCTGGTGGATTGCGCTTGCTTTGTTGATGACCTCTACAGGAGGGCATCATTATAATCATTACTATTAATAGTAAAGTGCTTATTTTAAAGTGGATCAGAGGTTAAGGATCTGCACTGGTATCCAGAAATTTGCCAGTGTGAATCCCCATTACTGCCAGATCTTACACTGCTGGCCCTTGCTGGGACCTGCAATTGCTCAGGGCCATTGTACAATGGCTGAACAATACTAACAAATTCCAAAACAAGAAATTGTACAGTATTTGGTAAAATAAAGAACAAATCCTGCTGTGCAAACTTTTCTTTTTAACTTCGTCTTCAGCTATTTTTCCTAAAACTTTGTTTTTGTTTGCCTCAAAGAGACTGTGTGGTTATTTTTAAGTTTTTCCATTGAAGGTTTTGTTGTTTTACTGTAAAGGAAAAACCCAAGTTTAATATGTTAGAGATGGCTGTCAAGGATTGTAAGAACTGAACAGAATGTACTGCTATGCTATAACCTTTTATTCTGATTTATACATATATATTTATACTAGGGGTTCACCCCTGCTCGTGCTCACCAATCACCCCAGCCTGCGCTGCCTCCAGCCACTTGAGTCTCTGCCTCTTGCATTGTAAAGAGGGGCTGAATGCACCCCAAGGAGACGCGGTCGCTCCTCTGAAACCCCCTCTTAAACGGTGATACAGTGGGAAACAAATAATTTTGTTTTTTACTTCCTCTTTGCTCGATCAGCTGCTGGCTTGCTGCTGCTCCGTGCCCGCGTGATCATCATCATCTCATGCAGCACTTTAAATATTTAAAAGCCAGTACACTAGCTGTCCTACTGAGTTTTGATATTTTTTAGTTTATAATTTAAAAATGGAATAAGAATCTGAAAATCTAACAACATCACATTAAAGTTCGATAAATTCTGAAAAGAATGATACTAAACATATATATGTAGCTATTAAAATAAGCTTGATTTAAAGTGTGACAAAAATGTCACATAAAATCGTTACACTTTTAGGATTAGGGTTTTATATATATATATATATATATATAAATATAAATATATATATATATATATAAAGAAAGAGAGAGAGAGAGAGAAATTAGGAGATAGCATATATAGATAGATAGTTGCAATGAATACAAGCATTTTTGGCATAAAGTAATTATATTTACTAATCAAGGCACCTGACAGTGGCAACACTTCGCATCTTGGATTAGCACATACAACCAAAGGATTTCACTTTACTGTATACAGGTGATAATAATGACATTATTCATCTATAAACCAGTTAGCAATGAAACATTAATGTCTACACTTCCATTCATTTTCTAATCACACTTATTTAATTAAGGAATCACAGGATTCTGGCACAAGGCAAAAAGAATAAAGTAACCCTGAATAAGTGCCGGTCAGACGCAGGGCACACACACCTGCACTGAGCAGGAAGAAAGTGGAGCTGACAAAGCAGATCTACAATTAAGCACAAATAGAAATTTGCTCAGTATTTGAAACGAGGGCTCTGTGAGACAAGCAGCAATAATTTTCTTTTTCACCTCAAATGTACACGTGTTTATTTCTCACAAATGCATGGAAATTTGTAAATGAGTGTGTTACATTTGCAAGAGAAGTACTGCTTAAGATCAGTCAAGCAACAAAGAGAATGAAAACCAGTGAATGTCTGCACACTAATATTTGAGCTCTACTGTGTTTTGCACTGGGATACCATTATGGGTCATCTCCTTTTATTTAATTCAGCTCCATATAAGTTTGTCTTGCAGTTATACCACACTGTGGTTGCGTGCTTCTGTCCTACTAATTATGAATCACTGGCCTGGTACTTGGTGTACTGTACTGAGCTCTATGTGGTAATCTGCACAATTAATTAAGCAATAATTAAATCACGAGACAGAGGGCACAGCCAAGCTCCATCTGTTTCTTTGTTTATAGTAAAACACACGTACGGTTTGCCTTGTTGTGAATATTTATGCTAATATACAACATCACAATAGTTTAAACAATGACCAACTGTTAAAACCACATTTACATCTTTGACTATAATTGTCATATAGTATTTCAAGGTAAAAAGCACAGTCTAAAAAAAAATCTGTCTAAATTCAGTCTGCGTCTTTTTTATTGTGCATCTTCTACATACTTTAGGGTTTTGGTCACGTATCCACTGAAGGCAGCAAAAATTTCAATATGAAAGTGTGATTCACTGCAGTGGCGAAAGACTTGTGATGAAGTTTTCAATAACTTCAGATCTCAAGGTCAGACAGTGGGAAGAAAGGATGAATGTTTTTGCCCTCTGCCTTACTGATCACTATGGAGATTGTCTACACATATGATTTTTACACTTGATAGAGCAAGTATGCCTGCGTTTGATGTGTGAGCTGTGGCCCAGAAGCGCAGGTAGGCAAGAATTTCACAAGGGATTAAGACAAGAATAAACTGCTTGTTAGGCTACTTAACATGCCACATTAATCATGTAAATAATACTTACTACATACAACAGGTTGATTGATTTTAAGCTTTAATTCTTAAGGAATTAATTTTTCATTATGGGAATACCTTCTGTGCTTGCATTGAACGGCGAGGAGCCAATGTGAATAGCAATGCAAAAGGCGTTTCTTACTTTGTAATTCTCAGGCTTCTGAGAAATTCTTTGGCAGGGCACCCTAGTCCCTATAATTTCCCCACTGAGCTGCAAACTCTTTGCCGCATGAGCATCTGTTAGCTTTCTAGCTCTTCATTGTGCACCTTTTAAAATGTGGCAAAGCTGTAGGAAAAGTTAAACAAGGAAGCCTTAAAAGTGATAAATGAAATTCAAAGAAGGTTGATTCAGACTGCTACAGTTTTTATGAGAGCCAAGCAATTTATGCACCATACATCCATTTTCTGCCCAGCTTAGCCCATTTCATGTTGTAATCACAAAACAAAAACAGCTAGAAATTCAAATCTTCAGTGTGAAAAATGCATGCAGTGCTTTTTATACATGTATACTGTTTATTGCTTTATTTATTTGAAAGAATTTTTAATAATTAATAACAATTTAGAACAGCGTGTAATATCAAATCCTTTTCAGGAAATATTCACAAACAGCCTTAACAAAGTAGTGTTTAGGCTGTGTGGAAAGAAATCATACATTCTTTAAACATATTTGTAAAATGAATGAGAGGACAGAATGAAAAGTAATCTTTTCAATAGAGTGGGTTGAGGCAGAAACACATTTCTACTTTTCGCTTCTGAATAAAATCTTCCTTGCAACACCCCTCAACGTGAATTGCCCTTTTCATATGCCTCTCAATAAAACCGTCCATCAGTGAAACACACTTTTCTTTCTGATATTTAATAATGCTTTCCTGGCCTTATCCAGTAGATGAGGTCTTATCCGATTTTGAATGAGTCTGAACAGGCAAGTTTCACTTTTTAAGCTATAAAAAATTAAGTTTAAAGGAAAAAATTTACACGCTATATCAGTACAAACATATAGGCATCAAGGTGGAGGGCATATTAGAGGGATGAATCCAACAGGAGGTAATAAAAGAGTGAGAGCTGCACACTTGTGAGCTAACCTCAATGTGATATTTGGGGTACACAGGGGCAGTGTTTCCTTTAAGAATGATGTGAGCAGAAATTTCAGCTATATTACTATGTGAACACTACTTAATAGTATGTAATATGACTGCCTATTCTATTTATCTTCCTAACTCTCTTATGCAGGGCAGGATTGTCAGGCAGCCACAGCCCATTCTAGCAATCACAGGATGAATGGCAGGAACAACATCTGAACAGGGCGCCAGTCCATCACAGGCCAACTGTTTGTTTATAAATAATCACTTTTATACATCACAGTAGTGACAATTTTATCTAGCCTATTAAAAGTACATAAAATTGATTCATTCATGAAGGTCAACAGTTATGCTGCATGTTACTCATAACTGGAAATTTAAAACAATTTCATGGACAATTTGGCCGTGTACCTTATTTAAATATTGCATTACACACCATTGCTACGGTTCTCTTTAATAAGGTAGGCTTTTGATAACTCTTGTATGAACATCGGCTTTTGCATGGATAATTCATTGCTCATTAGATCCATTTTAAAAATAACTATTAAAATGAAGACAGTTGGTCAATGACTGTGTTTAACATGATTGAGTGATCACCTGTGATTGAATCTTGTTTTCCCATGTGCATTATATGGAGCCAGTTTTGAAGTGTACTCCTTTCTTTTTGGTTGCATCAAATTACGCAGCCAGAGAATCACATTTTCATAAACGGTGGTGTATTCAACAGTCACATTCCTTTCAAGGCTGTTGTTGAGTTTTCAGCTGCGAAATGGAATGCAAAAAATGGCAATATCTTGCATTTATAATGATTTTGTAGATTGTCTCTATTTGTAAAATTGTCTTTATACTTTACATTTTAATAATTTTTAATCCATTTATGCAGGTTAGGTCAGCTAACCTGGGGGAATACAGGTGGCAAAGATGAAAGAACCTAGAGGAGGAGTGGTTGGTGATTGTGTCTGTCTGAGCTGAAACAATGGGAACTGCATACCCATTAGTCCAAGAAGCATGTCAAGGATGACATTACTGGACTTAAATGAAGGACAGATAAACAGGCATAATGTCTCTCAGCTTCCCTGTTCATGCAAAAGGCCATTCCCATCAAAGGCCATGCCTGTCCCATCAGTGAGGACACAAAGAAGGAAAGTGACCAGGTAAAATGAATAGTCAGAAACAGGTAGGGGTTAAAAGTAGGAGATGGTGCCAACCAAATTGTCAAAATGCAGAGCACAACACAGGAATTTTAAACCAAGAAATAAAGTACAAACCCAACTACTGGGAGATCAAAAATAAATAAACTGCAAGGATAAAAGTACAAAAAGAGACCATTTGGGACCTTAATGTTGGATGCCATGGCATTGTTTTGGATAACCCTTAAACCCATCACCAATTCATATATTATCTGTGCCACATCTTCCACAGATTGTTGGAATTTTCCCATGGATACAGCAGACATGAACAACACAAAATAGTGGCGGTCATCAGAACCCATGATGGCTCTTAGATATAAAATATGTATAACAACGCATTAAAAACACCAAGAGGTATTACCCTAATGTTTGATATATATGTATATCAGTGTGCCCAGACAACATCGAGACAACCCCCTAGCCCACTTAGATAATAATATACATGTAACATAACCTCCTACTGCTCAATTAAGATGTTTCGTAAAACTTGCATGCACTGTGAGGAAGACCAGAGTACCGGAATTATTTGTTTCCAGTTAAAAGACTGCTTATGCTTACATTTTGGACATTTTAACTATAATAATAATAATAACTTTATTTATATAGCACCTTATCATACATTTACATGCAACTCAATGTGCTTTTCACAATCAACAGAAACAAAGATATACCATAGTTACTTGGATATTACCATTAATTAATATTATGATAATTTCTAATAAATTTACGTTGACTAAATAGAAAATCAGAGGTGGTTGGTTTAAATTGTGTTTTTTCAAGTTTTACGTGCTTGTATGGAATGTTACTTACTTTTAATAAATTCAATAAAATGTTTAAAAGAAGAAAAAAGAAAATCAACATAGGCACTGTTAAACAAAATGTAAACACTAAAGTGCAAAAAAACACAACACACTTTTCAGAAACAGATTCATATTATTGTTTAATTAAAAGCCTTATACATAAAGATGGCAAGAAAATAATCAGATCTAATTTACATATATATTTATCACTGTACTACATAACTAAATGTGTAACTTTCTCTCCTGCCTGTTCTGGTAGTCTGTCTAATTGCCTGGGGTTATAGATGCAGGGACTAAATAGCGGGGCCTTCTGTATTTCTATGGAGCAAAATTGTAGAAATGTTTTTGATAAGAAAACTTAGTTATTCGAAAGCACCACTGAGGAAGCTTAGTTTAGCAAAACGTCTGGTGCACATAAGAATTTCAAGAAGTTTTCTTTTGTTTTGTGGGTTTATTATTATTTTACATTGATTCTGGGGAATTTTTGCTACATTTTCTTTCCTGTCCTCTTTAAAAGAACCAGTAATTTACTTGCTTTTATTGCTTAAGACTACATTATTTAAAAGATTTAAAAAAAAAAACAAAGGGAAAAGTTCTCTTTGAAACAAAAAGTTTTTTGAAAAATTTTTTTATTGTGTAAGATAAAGAGTTATTACAAAAACTGAAAAAATGGAAAGACCTTTTTAGGGAATTAGGTCCAGATGAAGATTTTGGGTTTGATACAACTGTTAAAATCCATCCATCCATCCATCCATTAGCCAACCGCTATATCCTAACTACAGGGTCACGGGGTCTGCTGGAGCCAATCCCAGTCAACACAGGGCAAGGCAGGAAACAAACCCGGGCAGGCGCCAGTCCACCGCAGGAGCACACACACACATACACACACCCACATAACAAGCACACAATAGGGACAATATAGAATCACCAATGCACCTAACCTGCAAGTCTTTAATCAAGAAAATAGGAGACAAAATTACAGAAACACCTATACAGGTGTTAAAGATGGATATGCAAGTTACTTCTGAGACTATACCCAGAATAGACATTATGGGTATAGAGGTAGAGAAAATTACGGTAATTATGGTAATAATTTCAAAAGAAATGCAAATTACAGAAGAACATATGTCTCAGCACCAAGAAGAGACATAAGATTTACTGCACCTATGTATAGCAACCAATACAGAGGTATAAGACCCAACTATTATGGTTATCGAGGGGCCAATACAAATAAATATAGAAATTATGACAGTGGAGACTACTACAAGTTAACTAAGTACAGATACTTTGAGGGTCCCCAAGTTACAGAGAGATTTGAGTCAGATGACTCTCATTCTCAAAAACAAAAATGTTCTTTCGATGGGCACAAGCGAAAACATTAAAAGTGGCTCAACAGGCTTTACAGGGAAATATCCTAGACGATCTCAAGACAAACAAATAATCTTATTGATTTAATAAAACCAGCATACAGGGACACATAAGTAAAAGAGTTAATCGAAGCAAATGCAAAGAATTGGGAATCTACAATAATACAAATACTTAATGAACATTACACAAATAAACAAGAACAAATTGAAAAGAGTTAGTAAAGACTAGCCAACCCCGTGGCGTACCATACGGCGCATAATCAGGCGGTTTTTAATGATTTTTAAGCACAGGGAGAAAATTAACATTTGAAAATCTGTAATGTAATAAATCAGCAAGAAAAGCAACATCGTAACAATGCACTGAATGAACCAACAACACGTTTGTGCGGCGGCGCTCAGGGTGGAGGGTGGAATGGGAGGAAAGGAGGACGTCCATTCTGCTCCCTCCGTCATGCTAGTGTGCTGGTTTTCTTGTTCAGTATGCACTGCCTGCTCATGTGCCCACCTCCAACTCATCACTCCAGTCGTTGTCGTCTTTGCACAGTCCAGATGCACCTGTGACTCACGTAGAGTTTTCATTGCTCTGTGCGGTTTTGGCTGCCTTTCTATATATAAATCCACCAAGACACCCGACCACAGTGGTAGCGAGGTGGGTGTGTACAAAGTGCAAAGTGCAGGAGCATCTAAGAAGATGCATGTTTGTCGCGGATCACTTCATTGTGCTTTATGTAAGGCGTGTAAAACAGTTTGCTATGGTGCAGCGAAGTCCGTGCGTCGTAACCAAAAACTTTTTAAAGACTGCTCACTTCATTGTGTTTTAACCTCAGTTGTTAAGGAATGTTTTAAGGATCCCACTGGATACCTCTCGCAAACAGTTTTACCGCTGCATATGGCGATTCACCTCCATGAGAAACACGCCTTTATGAACAGTCAACGTGTCGGAGCTGCATGTGACCTCTACAACAAACGAATATAAATGGCGCGGTTTTCTGTGTGGTCGCGTCCGAGTTGGTGGGCGTGGCTCTATGAGTTGTCGTCGTATCCAATGGTCTTGGAGTTGGTGGGCATGGCTCCTTCCTGTGTGCGCCATAGGTGTCTCACTTGTCGGCGGCTTAGTGAATCCATGCCCCTTCCGGCGTGCTTTCCATGGTTCTCTTGCCTTAGTGAATTATATATATATAGATTATAACAGAAGACATGCAATGGCATAAATACTGACAGACAGCAATAATCTGGTTAAAAATGAGATACAGCAATATGGATTAGAGTTCTTGGATAACAGAATTACCCAATAAATTAGAAAATTTACAGACAGAACTAGCTAAAGGAGATCAGCAAAAACAGTTACAACTATAAACAACTGATACTACAAGAAACAGAAGCAAACTTGCAGAATAAAGAAAAGGAACTTCTCAAAAATGTTCACCAAAACACAAATCCAAGCTATGGCCAAACTAACATTAACTGGGGCACAAATAGCAGCTAGAAGCCCTTCACAGGAAACAGAAACTGGGTCAGCAAATAATGATTGGTATATACCAAAAGAAACTAGAAAGGAATGGGTATAAACAATACCACAATTGCAAATTAAACAACTGCACCTTTACCTCAAAGAACAAAAAAATCAATACTATAACACATTGAAGTAACCCCTAGTTAATTAACAGAAAAAACAACAACAGAAAACATAGAAGAGGTAGATGAGTTTGAACTTAATTTCTACTTACCGGATAATCTTAATACATCTACACCTTTGAAAAAAGTTCAGTCAGAACAAAAACTGAAATTAGACAAGATAAACAACAGCAGATAGAGAAAAAACAAGTAAAAATACTGAACCTGAAGAAATCATTTCAATACAATCCTCAGAGGAGGAAACTAACAGACCAGATGTAAAACAAAAACAACCAGAAACGTTCTATGAAATGTTTACAGAAACTAAGAGAACAATTTTAAAGAATAAAAAGTAGAAACAGATAAACAAGAACAGATGATAAAGAACTTTTAATATCAATCACTGTACAAAATAAAGAAGCAGAAAAGGGGATGTCATGATACATGCCCCACCAGAAGATCTAGAAGAGTTCAATTTTGACAGTGGATCCAGATTCAGAAGAGTTGAACATAGATAAACAGGGAAACTACTTAGTTCTGATTTAGACATTTCAATAGAAATTGTTATGAATCCTAACTTAACATTACTCCTACTGCTATTAACCCTGAAGCTCCATTAATTGATTTTGAATGAGCAGCTACCCCATCCACTATTGAAAAACATTCTTCAGCATCACAAACTAATGTAACTTTCTATCCCAGGATCTCTAGGAAGAAAAACGCGGATTGGTCACTAGAAGTTAAAAAGCTAACATAATAATAGGAGATTCCAATTTAAGACTAATTAATGAACATCACTTGAAAACCTACAAACTGATTTCTATCCAGGAGCTAGAATAGCTAATTTCATATCAATCTTTTAAAAAATCAAACCTCCAAATAACAAAGTATACAGCTTAATCCTTTCTATAGGGATAAATAACAAAGATATACTGTATACTGAAACAATAATCAAACAGACACAAGCAATGTTTAGAATAGCTTCTAAGGTTTTCCCTATAGCTATGATCTGAATGCAAGAATTAAACTATTCGGACCAACTGATTCAAAAACAAAAAGTGATTTTGGAAGCATTTAATAAATATTTTACACAGAACACAAATCATATCTCAAAATTGACAGATGCAGAATTTATCCTTCAAAAGGACCAGATACATTGAATTAGGTCCATAGCTCAAAGACTCTTCATGAACTGGCTCAAAACTTTAAACTTACAGTGAATAGGACAGAAGCTATTCAACAGAATATAGAAATTAAGAACATACTAAATCTTTCTAAATGGCTACTATTAAGTCAGTCTCAAGAAATCCTATCCAAGGGACTAACTTTCATACCTAACCCTAGGATAAACAATAAACCAATTGATAGAACTATAGCGAGATAAAAGATTTTCACAGAAGAATACAACTTATAGACTCTTATAAAAATAAAGAAACAACTGTACAAATGCCTTTCTGTCTAAAATCAAATTGGACACCACCTAATAATAAAATCAACACAAAAGTAAAGAATTTCATAACTGAAAATACTTTTAAGATTAAACAAATTCCCAATAATTTCCACCTAAACAAAGTAAATATAACAGCACAAGAGAGCCAAGCTTTAAAGGAACTACAACAATTAAGAAATATAGCAATAAAACTTGCAAATAAAGGCAGTGCTATAGTACTTATGGATATAGAGGACTATATCACAGAAGTCATAAGACAACTAAAAATGAAGAATGCTACCAGAAACCGAGTTCACCAATATACAAAGAAACACAGAAAATAGTATAATATAATAAATAATATGGTACAGAATACAATTATACACTATAAACAGGCTGAATATTTAAAGGATCTTGTTGAACCAAGACCCAGAAGATTTTATATTCTTCCCAAAATTTATAAGAACCCCAAAGACTGGACAGAACCATACCTTATCCCACAAGGGAGACTAAAGCATCTGATTACAATAGCGAAAACTATAATATAGCCAACGACATTGATTCTTTTAAAACCCTCTTTCTCAGCTTCACAGATACGTGTATACAAAAATCAAGACCATAACAGTAACTGAAGAAACTTTATTATTCACAATTGATCTAAAGAATTGATACACAGATATAGACATCAAACGTGGCATACAAGTAATAAAAGACTGGCTGGAATATTACCCAAAGAAAAATCAACCAGACAAACACATTTTACAATTACTAACATTATCCCTGACCAGAAATGATTTTACTTTCAACAATCAATTTTACTTACAGATTAAGGGCACAGCCATGGGCAAAAAGTATGCCCAAGCCTATGCTAACCTTTATTTAGCCAGATGGGAACAGGAGATAGAGGCCACTTTAAAACAAACCATCAGTATATCTCAGCTATCCTGATGATATTTTTGGTATATGGGAACATGGAATAACAGAGTTTAAAAGATATCTGCATAAATGAAACACCCCTGGCCTAATATAACAATCCATCTACTAGAATATACTTTAAAACAACAGATACCCACGCATTGTTACAAAGTTACTAAGTTTCCATCCCACACATACCCATAAGGGTATTGTAAAATCCCAACTTCTAAGGTTTCATAGAATTTGTTCGACATAGGAGGACTTTTGAAATCCACAAATGTACTTTTCAAAGCTTTAAGGACAAGAGGATATACCAGGGGCTGTTCCACGAAGCGAGCTAACCTCAAAAATCAGGCTTATTTCGATAATCCCGGCAATTTCTCGGAAATTCGGTTCCCGAACGAGGCTAACCTGAAGCTCCGGCAATTACTATGCCAACATATGCTCTTGGACAAGCCTGCTCGTGGCAGGTTAGTTGTGAAGCTTAGTTTAGCTTGATGAATATGATTGGACAAGCCATGTGATGTCACAGCCGCGACATTCTCGGAGCTGGGATTATTCTGCTGCTGTTCACTCCCTCTTTCGCACAATCGACCCTCAATATAAAATTATTACAGATTACATGCAGGCGATTCTAATTACTTAGAAAGTATAAAATGACAAGGAGTGCATTGAAGACTTTTACATGAATAACCATGGCGTGCCCATTTATTCATAATCCAGTTGATGAGGGAGGCGAGGCTCATTCGTAGAGCTTTAAGGCAACAGGTTCCACAATTACTTGGCCCAGGATAGATCCGTTGCATTTTATGGATGATTATTTATCTGGCGCTATAGATTTAGTAGACACAGTATTGCATATTTGTGTCAGTTATTGGAGCCTTACATTTCTAAAAACACCACGTCGCTCTAAAGCCCTTACGGTTGCACAGTCTTTGTGTATCGCTTTGCGTTATTTTGCCTTCTGTTCATTTCTGTACAGAGTGGGGGATGCTTAACATTTAAGCAAAGCTACAGTGTGCCGTGAAATCAGGAAGGTTTGCGTTGCATTAAAGTCCTTTTTAAATATATTCATTACCTTTCCTGGCCACCGAGGAATTCTTGCCATTAAGGAAACTTTCTTTGGAATTAATGGTGCTTAATCTTTAAACATCTACTCATTTACAGCACATAAATCATTACCTGATAAGTAACTGAATTTAATTTGTCAGGCTTTCCTAACGTCATTGGAGCCATTGACTGTACACACGTGAGGATAAAGGCTCCAGCAGGTCCAACAGAGCCTGATTACATAAACCGCAAATCATATCACAGTATTAATGTACAGGTAAGTACTGATAATATCTCACATTTATATACAAGAGGTGAAAGTGTAGTCGTCCAACATTAGCAATGTATGTCATTACCATTTCCTAAAATGTTTCAGATGGTATGCACTGCTGAACGTCTAATTTCAAACATTGTGGCAAAATGGCCAGGATCAGTACATGATGCCAGAATTTTTGAGTCTTCACTGGCTCAAAGCCTCAGACAAGGCAAGTCAACTAAAATTCACAAATATACTATAGTTTATTATACTACAGTCTAGTGTGTCTACTTTCCATTATAGGAATTTTTCCTGGTGTGCTGCTTGGTGACAGAGGATACCCATGTCTACCGTTTCTTCTCACACCATATACAGATCCTGCAACACAAGCAGAAAGACATTTCAACCATGCCCATTGTAAGACAAGGGCACACATTGAAATGACATTTGGACAGTTAAAATCCAGGTTTAACTGCCTGCGCATCGCAGAGTTACACCAGACAGAGCGTGTGACATTGTAGTAGCCTGTGCAGTTTTGCATAATGTGGCAATACTGCAGCAGGAGCGTATGCCAATAATGACGCATTCTTCACTTGCTGCCAGGGCTTTTCGTTCCACTCATGTTGCTCCTGAAACCAAGCATTATTAATAATTATATTAATAATTACAATTATATATCACTTTTTATCCAAGATGAACCCATATAATTAACATGCTGTCCTGTTTATCAATGTGTTAAAATAACCTTAAAGTACCTTACAACTGGTAACAAAATGCATATGTAAAAGGAAATTTTAATGACTATACATTTTGAAGGCTTGAAACTGTTCTCATTTAGGTGTTAAATAGCTTTGACATCCTTAACACAAAAGTTATTAAAATCATGTTTTACGCATTTAACTTGTCAGCTATTTTCTGCCATACAGCCTCACGAGCTTTGATAATACAGCTTGTGTTCCCTTTCTAGTTATTATAGCTTTGTAGTCCTCATAGGCTTGTAATAATAATTCTTGCTCCGCTGCGAAAAACGCAGCTCTTTCCTTAGTT
Source organism: Polypterus senegalus (assembly GCF_016835505.1). Classification (NCBI taxonomy): domain Eukaryota; kingdom Metazoa; phylum Chordata; class Cladistia; order Polypteriformes; family Polypteridae; genus Polypterus; species Polypterus senegalus. The sequence continues at coordinate 22,941 of NW_024383842.1, forward strand.
TCCATTCTTACTTATCCAGCATCGATTAACAAGGCTGCCTTTATATCGCGTGGGCGCCGCGACGAGCCTCGCTTATCAAGCTTGGCTTGAATTAGCTGAGATTAAATACACCTGAATTTTGTTCGTGGAACTCAATGAGCCTGAAGTGAACTGTTAGGCTAACTCAAGCGAGGCTATTACAAATAATCCTCGATTTTATAAGCTTGCTTCGTGGAACAGCCCCCAGGACTTTACTTACAGACACATTAAATACTTATCAACAAACATCACACAGACAAAAACAAAATATAATACCTTTAATTTGCACATATAATAAATATAAGGAGATAAAACAGAATTATCAAAACACATATTACAAATTACAAAAGAGCTATAAAGTCTTTGAAGAGTTTACACTGGTTGCAGCCTACAAAAAGAACAAAAGTCTAAAAGACTTACGAGTAACCAGTAAAGTGCAATGTAGCAACAGAAATGTTACTGATAAATTTATGAAACAATATTGGGATGCTATAAGACTAATCGGAAGTAGTCAAATTAGAATACAGAGACCACTTCTGCAACACAATTATATGGACACAGAAAACTTTATCTACTACATTAAATGCAAACACTACCAAATTATATATAGGTGAGACCAAGAATAAACTGAGGTGGAGGATCCAACAGCACATCGCAAACATTTGTACAAACAAACTAAAAA
>NW_024383843.1:0-33526 GCF_016835505.1 Polypterus senegalus
CCCCCAAAACATCCATCTGTGGTGCTCTTTCTAGGCATGAAACCACACTGGTGCTCACTAATCATCACCTCACTTCTTAATCCTCTTCCACTACTCTTTCCTATAACTTCATGCTGTGGCTCATCAATTTTATCCCTCCGTAGGTTATTACATCCTGCACATCCCCTTATTCTTAAATATGGCACCAGTGTACACTTCTTCTCCTCTCGGTATCCTCTCACTTTCCAAGATTCATTAGAACAATCTGGTTAAAAACTCCACTGCCATCTCTCATAAACACCTCCATGCTTCCACAAGTATGTCATATGGACCAACGGGTTTCCATTCTTCATCCTCTTCATAGCTGTCCTTACTTCCTCCTTTTTAATCTGTTGCACTTCCTGATTCACTGTCTCCACATCATCCAACCTCTTCTCTCTCTCGTTCTCTTCATTCATCAGCCTCTCAAAGTACTCTTTCCATCTCTCAACACACTCTCCTCACTTGTGAGTATGATTCCATCTTTATCCTTTATTACCTAACCTGCTACATCTTTCCCAGCTCAGTCCCACTGTCTAGCCAATGGTACAGGTCCTTTTCTCCCTCTCACTAGGGTCAATCTTCATACAACTCATCATGCGCCTTGACACCTCTCTCTTCACTTTCGCCTTACTCTCCTTGTACTCTGTCCTTCTGCATCACTCTGACCCCTCTCTGATATCTCACTCTTTGCCAACCTCTTTCTCTGTATACTCTCCTATACTTCCCATTCCACCACCAGGTTTCCTTTTCTTCCTTCCTGCCCAGATGTCCGTCAAGCCTCTTCTTCCTGTCGCTCTTACTACTTCTGCTGTAGTTTCCCAGCTGTCTGGTAACTCTTCACTATCACCCATTGCGTGCCTCACCTTCTCCTAAACTCAACCTTGCTGTCTTCCTTTTCAAATTCCACTATTTGATCCTTGACTTCTTACTCTTCCTGATCGCCAACATCATCCTACAGATCACCATCATATGCGAGCTTAACTACACTTTCCCCTCCACCACTTTGCAATCTTCAATCTCCTTCAGATTGACTATTCTGCATAGGATGCATAATCCTACCTGTGTGCATCCACCTCAATTCTTGTATTTAACCCTGTGTTCCACCCTCTTCTTAAAATCATATTCACACAGCCATGTCATCCTTTTGTAAAATCCACTTCATCTGACTTTCTTCATTCCTCTCCTTGACACTACCTACCCATCATTCCTCGTCTCCTCTGTTCCTTCACCAACATGTTGCATTGAAATCCGCTCCAATCACCACTTTCTGTCCCTTAGGTACACTGTTTTCATCACTTCATCCAGCTCACTCCAAAAATCTTTCTCCCCCCATAGCACAACTTGTGGGGCATATGAACTAACAACATTCATCATCCACCTCAATTTCCAGCTTCATAATATTAGTCTTACACTCTATTCACCTCCAAAACACTCTTGACTATGCTGTTCCTTAGAACTAACCCCACTTTCCCTCCACACAAAATTTGAGATCCACTCCGATCCACTGGCCTTCCCCTCTTTTGTCTTTGCTCAAAAACTGAAACTTCCTTATTCTATCATATCTGCTAACTCTCTCCCACCAGTCATAATCCAACATTAAAGTTCCACCCTCAGTTTACTCTCTTTCCCTTCCTCCCTTCTCCTGCCTCTGGACACGTCTTCTCCCTCTTCTTCTTTCCAACAGTAGCCCAATTTCCTCACAGCAACCTGTTGGCTAATAATAATAATTGCGTGGTTGAATGGGCCGATCTATATGGAAATTTGTTCGGAATAATGATTTGCAAAATTTTACACGGATGCCCTTATCGGCTGGAACCCTCCCCATTTATCCAGGCTTGGGAGGGCACGGAACACTGGTTTATATCCTGTGCCGGGTTAAATTTCTTATTAGGTGAATTTAATTTTTTCATTTTAACCGAAAATAAGACTTTCTTTGCCATTGTATTCTCTAAGTAGTTAGATTCTTTCCTAGAGGAGATAAGACAAAAGTGTGCCAATAGTGATGAATTACCACAAGACTGTTATTAAATATATTATCCTCTTGTATTCCTTTCAGTGCTCCAATTTGCATGATTACTGTTATTCAAAAATGTCTTTAACAGAGTAAAATTTTTATGATCAATATAAATTTGGTTTAATTTCAGTCAAGAAGATTCTTTTTTTTGTTTTATAGGCGGTGTATGATGATTGTTTAAACTATGGAAATCCTTCATATAAGTATTTAAAACAAATTATAAAATAACTAGTCCCGTTAAGAAAAAAGTAAAATGAAAACCCTTAAAAAATCTTGCATTAATGTTGAGAATCAAAAAAAACAAGTGAGTTAAAGCCACCGTGTTTGAAATTATTATATCCTTTCTATAACAGTAACATGGTTAAATAATTAAGTTGAAGATCAGTATAACATAGATGGTTTCACATTTGTTGGGAAAACCCAAAAACACATCATATGGAAGAACATGGTCCTCATGTATAAAAAACATGTTTAGATTCTTACTAATTTTCTGCTTACACTAGGAAGGCAAAATGGCATATACATAAAAAATCAGATTTATAAAGAAAAACCCACATTTGGCCCTCCTCTTCCTTTCAGAAACCCAAAAGAATGCCCTAAAATGCCTTTTTTAATATTCATGAGCTAATGGGATATAAATTTGCCATGATCATGACTAATATTTTTAATTCAAACCATGGGGGAAAGCCCAGTTCCAATCTATGGTGCAGAAATGTGGGCTGTGAATGAGCAAGGATAAAAACTGGGGAAAATTTAGATGGAGTGTCTATGAGCAATGCAGTGGGCTTGGGAAACAATGATGAAATCAGAAAGGAGATGAAAGTAAGGAGCTAGTTGTGGAAAAATTCAAGAATCAATCAGAGGGTATTTGCATGTGCAAGAATGGAGGTGAAATTTTGTAAAAAAAGGCAGTGCAATAGAATATGGAAGGAAGAAAGGAAAGAGGTAAACAAGGAAGAAATAGTGGACTGCATCCAGGATAGACATTTGGGGCCAACATCTGCACTCAGCAACACACAGGGAGGCATGGAGAGCAGCAATAAGAAAAACCCAACCCCTAAAAGGAACAAGAAGAATAAGAAAATGATGATTGAAGTCAGCTCTTGATAATAAAACAAAGTTTAATCAAACACAAAAAATTACATAATTCTTGACTCAAAATAAACCAAATTTATAAATTTTATCATGAAAAACTCTACTTGCTTAACAGACATCTTTTTGAATAACAGTAATTCATAAAAGCAATTGGAACACTGTAAGGGGCAATATCAAGATTGGATAATACTGTAATGAACAGTCTTGTGGTACACTCACTACTGGCACACTGTATTTCTCATCACACAGAAATTCTACGGTTTTCCGCGGGAAATCAATTTTGGACCTTTACTGTTTCACTTACTCTTCTACTGGGATCTATCATTGGAAACAATGTTAATTTTCACTTTTTATGCAGATGACACCCAGTTATACCTATCATTTAGATCAAATGAATTTCTCCAATGTTGTCTTTAATTGAGTTGCGTTAGTAAATTAAAGGAGTGGATGAATGAGAACTACTTGTCTTTAAATACAGATAAAACAGAGATGGTAATTGTTGTAGGGAATGAGCTGATCACAACAATATTTTGTCATCATTTAAGCAGTTGGAATCCCCATTAATTTCACTGAATCAGTCCGAAATCTAGGAGTCTTTTTTGACTCTAGCATGTCATTTAAAGCGCATATTACAAGTTGTCCAAATCATGTTTCTTCCATCTTAAAATGTTAGGAAATCAAGGCACTTTCTAAATAAACAGGATTCTGAGAATTAATTCATGCATTTATCTCTAGTAGGATGACTACTGCAATGCGGTGTTCACTGGATGTTCAGATTGTTCTTTATACAGCCTCCAGTTAATCCAAAATGCTGCTGCAAGAACTATTACAAGAACAAAAATATGACACTAACTCCAGTTCTTTTTTTTTTTTTTTTTACCGTGTCCTGTTCGGCTGTGAAGCAATCAGAATTGATGTCTGAATGCTGGCGACTAGCCTTACAGTTTTTCTCTCAGGTGGAGTGCTACAGCTTCTGCTGACGCACGCCTGATACCAAAACTTTATTAAAAAATATTTTTAGATGTTTTTAAGATTCGAACCGGACACGGAGACAAAAGTGAAAGAAAAAGAAGAGAGAGAAGGAAGAGATGGAGGTAAAGGGGGAGGGGGGGTTTCGTATAGAATAAACAATAAATGAACCAGAATCCGCTTCTAGACCTGCAGAAAGAGGAAACAAAAAAACCACAAGACAAAAACATTGCTGCATCAGCTACATGAAGATATATAAAAATGTTTGCTGACAATCATACAGTAATTATTACTGAGGCATTTAAGGCCACCACAACCTTAGATCATGTGCTGAAGATGTCCAAGTCATACTTATGAAATCACCATGTGAGCACCTGTGTGTGTACGCACGCTTGTATGTGTAAGGTTTCTCTATAGGAGCATCCAATAGTGAGTGTGAAGGGCCACAGACCTGCCCCCAAAAAGTCTGCGGAAGATGGAGGGAGTTCCAAGCCCAGAGATCCAGAGGTCACCCCAGAGCGCTGGAGACCCCAGGGAGGCCGTCACCAGAGAAGCCCCAACCCCCACGAGAGAGGCGAGAGGATCACCCGGGGTCACAACCAGCAGCCGGCAGAGTCCCGGAGATATCAACGGCAAGCCCTCAGGCCTGCCCGCAGCCGCCCCCCCCGAGTCGGCCGGGCCCGGAACCCAGCAGCCCGGGACCCGAGGGCGACCCACCCCGCCGAGGATCCAACAGAGCCCAGGGAACCAGATCCCACCAGGCAGCCACCGGGAGCGACCAGACAGATGCTTAAGGCAGGGGGAGGGTAGGCAAAGATGTTGTAGTATTGCCAGATGTCCCAGGAGAGGGGAGGAGTCCAAAACCCCACCTGACATATACAGTCACACACAAACACAGTCATACTCCCTCCCTCATGCTCTCACATACACATACAACCCAAGACTTACAAGGATGTACGCCAGACACCCATTCACACTCCCACACACCCTACCTAACTCTGGTCCCGGTGCTGCGCACCTGAGGTACAGCCATTCCTGGACGTCAGAGTTAGCCCGTTCGCAGGGGTAATAGTGAGCAGGCACCCCCATCCAACGTAGAGCAAAGCAACCCACCACTCCAGACCACAGGCAGACGGCCAGCTCCCACTCCTAGCCTCCAGCCCCGGGCAGCTAACTGAGAACAGAGGTGTGATAAGACCTCTAGTCTCCCTCCGCCTGCTCTAATGTAGTGTTGGTGTGTGCTGATAAGGTGCATTTTGTGGTTGGGGCGCAGGCAGCCCGCACCATGTGGCCTACACCAGCTGATGCCAACACACAGCCCCACCTCCCCCAAAACTCTCCGTGACTAGGTGCAGTTTAAAATTGAAGTGGACACCGCACTCGGAGTGAGGCTGAAATTTCCCCCCACCGGATGCCGTTGAGTGTGCCCACTCCCAAGGCCCTAAGTGTGCATTTGTGTGGAATGTTTTTTGTGGAAGTGTTTAATGTGCAAATAAAATTGGGGTGTAGGCTGCCACAGGACTGCGGAAGCGGGATCCATACCGCACCCCTGACTTACCCACACCCAAGGCCCTATGTGCATGTTTGTGTGATGATGTGAAGGAGCAGGAGGAGGGAAATGTCTGAGGATGGGGAGGAACGGCTGAGGGGCCTGAGCCTCCAGGGAGCCAGCTCCCCTACTGGCCCCAATAGGCACCTCCGCTCCCAAAATCCACCCGGGCAGGCCCCCGAGCCTATCTAGCCATGGCCCGAAGCAGCAGCATCACAGAGCCCCACGGAGTCTGAGGCCACCAACCCACACCACCCCAGCAGAATATTTACTCCCATCCCCACATTTACTCAACATTCAGATTAAGTAAGACATAAGACACCCAGGATAAAGCTGGATCCTCCCCTCCCGGACATCCCTCCCCATGGTGGAACTGCCGCATGCTCCGCCCTCTTCCCGCAGCGTATATGCCAGGACCCAATCCCCAAGGCCCCACCCATATCCCCATCCGGGAGCCGCCCCAAACCCTAAGCCACCAGGCCCACACCCAGACCAACCCAGGGGCATTGCGGCCACTAGGCAGCGACCCGCAGCCACCGTCAAGACCCCCCTAAGGCCCTCACACACACCACCAGAAGCCCACCCCGGAGGTAACCCAAGCACCACCAGAGTCGGGCAGCAGCCCCCCAGCCCAAGACCCCCTAGTGAACCCACCCCAGGGATCCTCCAGATACTCCAAGCTCAGACTCTCCACCACATCAACCACAGCATCCCGCAGGACCATATCAATGACCCTCCATCATCGCTATGTGATGGAACCGATCAAAGGAGCCCAGAGAGATTGATTTGAAGTGGAGGCAGAGGCTGTCTCAAGTGTAATATGATCCAATAAAAGATTTCTATACTGGTTAATGCAAAGATTATCTTTGTTTTTCCAGTTTATGAGGATAGTTTTCTTAGCGATGCATATGGCAGTGAGAACCACGTGAACCAAATTTGTTTCAATCGGGACATCCTCTAGGTTCCCAGCAAGCAAAATGAGGGGAAGTTGGGATATCACATTTCAGACACTTTGACAGGTCTTCACATACTCTATACCAGAATCCTGAACAGGTGGACATGACCACAGTGCGTGGATATAACTGTCAGGAATGTTGTCTGTGCAGTGTGTGCAGGTGTCAGATGGCACAAATCCCATCCTGAACATCCGATGACCTGTATAGTGTACTCTGTGTAGAATTTTGTATTGAATTAGTTGTAAATTGGGGTTTCTGATCGTTTTAAAAGTTTTTAAACAGGTTTGGGACCAGAAAGTCTGATCAAAGCTAACTAATAGATCCTCCTCCCATTTGCCTATAGGAATTGCTATTGTATCATCTATTTTGGTCAATGTTTTATATACTTTAGACAGTAATTTGGGGTGTTTGAGATTACAGAAGTCTAATACCCTTGATGGTGTTTGTAATTCTACTTTAAGCTTAAATTTTTCTTTAACTACTGATTTAATTTGGAGATATTCTAAAATCTATTCTTGTCTATCCCAAATTGGGAGACTATTCTGTTAAATGGAATGAAATCCAATCCTTCAACTATGTGTTCCATGTATAGAATTCCTTTACTTTTCCAGTATGGGAGGTTCATCATTTTATTGTTTTGCAATATGTCAGGATTATTCCAGATGGGTGTGTGTCTGCATGGAATTAGTGAAGACTCCGTCATTTTTAGATATTCCCACCATGCTGTCAGTGAGGTACTGATATTAATACTTTTAAAGCTTTCATGCTTTCTTATTTTTGAGCTAATAAACGGTAGGTCCGAAAGCTCTATAGTATTGCAAAGTGTCTGTTCTACATCTAACCAGGACTCATCCAGCGGGTTATGTTGCAACCATCTTGGTATATATTGGAGCCTGTTGGTTAAGAAATAATGATAGAAGTTGGGTAGATCCAACCCTCCTCTATCTTTGGTCTTCTGTAGTGTTTTTAAGCTAATTCGTGGAGGTTTATCCTTCCAAAGGAATTTAGTGATGGAGGAGTCCAGGGATCTAAACCAATCAGATGATGGCTTGTTTGGGATCATAGAAAATAAGTAATTGATTCTTGGTAAAACCATCATTTTAATTGTGGCAACCCTCCCCATAAGTGATATCGGTAAGGATTTCCATCTAGCAAGATCATCTTCCACTTTCTTTAATAGTGGGATGTAGTTTAGTTTAGTTAGATCTGCCAGCCTGGGAGACACATGAATGCCCAGGTATGTAATATTCCCTGATTCCAATTGTGTATTAAGGGAATTGACAAAAGAGAAATTAATTGGAAGAACTGTGGATTTTAACCAGTTTATTGAATAATCTGAAACTCTTGAAAAGGAGTTTATTAGTTCAATTGCCTGGGAGAGAGAGGATTGAGAATTCTGAAGATAAAGTAACACGTCATCTGCATAAAGACTGATTTTATGTTCTATGTTCTTACACTTTATGCCTTTAATAACTGTAGTTTGCCTGATTGCTGCTGCTAGTGGTTCAATAAAGATAGCAAATAGCGAGGGGGAGAGAGGGCATCCCTGCCTGGTCCCCCTCTGAAGACAGAAGCTATCTGATGTTTGGTCATTTGTCCTGACGCATGCTGTTGGTGAACTGTATAAAATTTTTAACCAGTTTATGAAGAAGTTTCCAAAACCAAATTTATGTAAAGTTGCAAATAAGAACTTCCAGTTAACTCTATCAAAAGCCTTTTCTGCATCGAGAGATAATATACTGGTTTCCATGTTTCTGCTATAAGAAAAGTCTATTAAGTTGAGTAATCTACGTGAATTTGTGGATGAATGTCTCCCCTTAATGAAACCAGTTTGGTCTGGATGTATTATGAAAGGGGTTACCTTCTCTAATCTTTTTGCAAGGGCTTTACAAATTATTTTCAGGTCAACATTAATAAGAGAAATTGGGCGATAGCTGGTAGGAAATATAGGATCTTTGCCTGGTTTTAACAGGAGACTAATGTTGGCTGAATTCATGTTTGGCTGTAGTCTACCATTTTCTTGTATTTCACACATCATTCTGAAGAATGTTGGCCAGAATGATCCAGAATTCTTTGTAGAACTCTGCTGGAAACCCATCTGGACCTGGAGCCTTCCTATTAGGCATGGAGTTAAGAGCTTCCTGAAGCTCATCTGATGTTAATGGCGAGTCCAGGACTGTAGCTTGGCTATCTGATAATTTAGGAAGTATTATCCTGTCTAGAAACTCATTGATCTCATTATCTGATGGGTTAATCTGTGGTGAGTACAAGGTTTTGTAAAAATCTCTGAAAGTGTTGTTTATTCTTTCAGGGTCATATACTATATTCCCAGTTGAGTCTTTAACAGCAGATATGGCAGTTTTCTCTTTGTTTATTTTTAACTGGTTGGCTAAAAACTTGCCTGATTTATTACCGTGTTCAAAGTTTTCTATTCGTAGTCTTTGTGCTAAAATTGTGTTTTTGTCAATAATTCCTTTAAGTTCTAGTTTACTTTTACGCAATTTGTTTTGTAATTCTTCTTCTGGGGATGCCTCTAGAGACTTAATGATTTCTTCTAATTCCTGAATACGTTTGTTTTCTATTTTTTCTTATGTGATGAGAAGGAAATTATTTTACCTCTCATCACTGCTTTCCCTGCCTCCCAGAGAACAGATGCTGATGTTCCAGGAATGTCATTGTGTTCTAAATATAAAGCCCACTCTTTTTTATAATATTCCACAAAACCTTCATCTTTAAGCAGTGACGTATTAAACCTCCAGTTTTTACCTGATGGGATTGTTTTCTTATTTAACAGAGTTAAAGAAACTGGAGCATGATCGCTGACAACTATAGGGTGTATCTCAGTGTCTGAAATGTCAGCCAATAATGAGCTGCTGACTAGAAAATAGTCCAAACGTGAGTGAGAGTGATGAACATGTGAGAAAAAAGTATACTCTCTACGGCTGGGATAAAAAGATCGCCATGCATCACAAAGCCCATAATCACTCATATACTGTTTGACTATATTAGTGGAATGCCAACTGCGCTGAGTCCCAGCTGTACTGAGCCTGTCTGAAGAATGATCCATCCAAAATTAAAATCTCCGCAAGTATAAGTGGACAGTCCAAGTGTTCGAGAGTACAGAGAAAAATTATAAAAGAATGCGGGGTCATCTATGTTTGGACAGTATATGCTAACAATACATAAGCTTTGATTTTGTATAGATAGTTTTAGTATTATAAATCTACCATCTGGATCTGAGACTGTGTCCAATACTTTGAAATTTGTATTTTTGTGTATTAAAATAGCTACACCTCTTTGTCTAGAGTTATAGGCGGCAGAGAACAGTGTGGGAAACTCAGATGTTTTAAGTTCATCTGCAACTGTGGCAGACCTATGAGTCTCTTGTAATAAGACAACATCTGCCTGCAGTCTTTTAAGCTGATCAAAAATCTTTAATCTCTTCTCTCTAGAGCCAGTTCCATGAACATTCCAACTGACTGAACATTCCAACTGACATAACTCCAGTTCTTAAATCCTTACACTGGCTTCCAGTTTTAAGTTTAGGGCAGATTTCAGAATCCTCCTTTTTAACATACAAAGCATTAAATGACCAATGTCCGCTTACTTGTCTGAACTTATCATGACTTAAAAACTAGAGCGCACATTAAAATCTCAAGATGCCGGTCTGCTTAGGATTCCAAGGAAGCTTTTAGTTACAGAGCCCCTAAACTTTGGAATGGTCTGCCTGCTACTATAATAGATGCACCTTTGGTCTCAACTTTTAAATCCCAGCTGAAGACTCACTACTTCAGTTTAGCATATCCTGATTAGAGCTGCTGATTAACTGTACATACTACATCTCTGTTGTTAGTCATTAGCACTAAAATATAAGTAACTTGATAGTTATAATTGGATATTAACCCTAGCCAATACTGTTTCTCTTCTCGGTACTCAAATGTGGCACTTGGTGCCATGGCCTACCTGCCAAGTTGTTTTGCCTGCCTATGGTAAAGTCATCCCTGATGGAGAATCATAGGAAAGATGGGTCCTTTCATCGGATTGGCTGGCCCAGCACTGTTTCAGCCGTGGAATGGCTAAATGGGGGAGGCAGCTTGAAGGATGAGGTCTCCAGGACTCTAAACAAATCCAAATCATATTATGTGATATCATCTACTGTTAAATTCTGCTACGTACTTCTAAAATTTTTATTAGTATACTGTATTGAGGATTTGTTCTGTTCTGTGTATTGTATTGTATTGACCCCCTTCTTTTTGACATCCACTACATGCCCAACCTACCTGGAAAGGGGTCTCTCTTTGATCTGCCTTTCCCATGGTTTCTTCCATTTTTTCCCTACTGGGGTTTTGGGGGTTTTTCCTTGTCTTCTTACAGAGTCAAGGTTGGGTGGCTGTCCAGAGTCAGGGCCTGTTAAAGCCCATTGCGGCACTTCTTGTGTGATTTTGGGCTATACAAAAATAAACTGTATTGTATTGTATTGTATCTTATTCATGTGAAAGAATCCTAACTCACTTAGGATAATACAATGGGAAAAAGAAAGTCTTATTTTACTTAAAATTGAAAAAAATTTAATTCACCTAATAAGGAAAGTTTTAACCCAGCCACAGGGTTATGCTCAAATATAATCTGTCAAGTTATTACTGTTGCAATTGGAGTCCAAAATGAGCTACAAAATGGTTTGAGGCCTTCAAATATCGAGGATGTTTAGGGGAAACTAGTTCAGAAGTGCTCTCAAAATCTCAAAAATGTTTCATAACAGGGAGAACAGTTAAAACTCTGGCTTGTGTTGAGGAATCAAAACATTGAGTCTTGATCACTGGAAGATTTATTTAAAAAAATGGAAAATAACAAAAAAAATGTTCAAACAAGAGCAAAATGAATTGCCAACAAGGAAATTCAAGGTAACCAAGTCCAAAAAACACACTTTCAGAGAAAAAACAGAACAGAAAATTTTCAATAGCAAGTAACTCTGAATCCAAGCCAAATTTCAATACCTAAAAATTTTCCAATGGATTTCAATGAACTGCTCCAGAGGCCTCTTACCTTGTTCAAAACATATAGCCATAGGGAGGATCTGATCTTATCATTTTGTAGTTTCTGTTAAAGAAATTTGTCAATACCCTTTGATCACATCAAGAGTGGTAAATTATTATGCTTTACCAAGCCATTCAAGAAGTTTGTCCACGTGTGGTATCAAATAAGCATTGAATTGGGAGACATGTTTATGTCAGCGGAAGTCATTGCAGAATCAACAACTCCAATCCGGCTTTGTGACCAAAACAATGGGATGAGACCAGGGAGTAAAACTTTCCTCGATCATACAAAGGTCTAACATTCACTTGATTTCAAGTTCCACTTTTGAACTTTTTGCTTCCAGGAGGCTCTTGAATGATGACATGAAAAGTCAGAGAGGACTTTCTGGATCTTTCAATCACCACTTCTGGGGCAGTCAAGATGGATGCTTTGAGCTCTTCTTGTTGTTTAAGCGTCAAACTGGTTGCGAAATTAAGGGAATTCTTTTGGACAAAGAAAGAACAAGGTTGTCTGGAGTAGGGATTTTATGGCTTTAAAAGACTGACATGGTAAACTCATGCAGGAAGTAGGTGATTTGGTTATTTCACCAATTAATCAACTAGTCCATTTCTTTCCTTAATTTTCCACAGGTCCTTGCCAATAATTTAAAAGTGGGAATGAGTACCATGATGCAGTCTCTGGGATGGAACTGACCGGCTGCATGCCATGATTGTAAAAGCAGACCCTTGCTGCTTGCACATGCTCCGAATGTTTGATTAATTTAAGTCAAATTTTAGCAAATCTGTCAAATAATTGCATAATATATTCAAGAATAATGTTTGAAGGGAGTGCCTCATCTTCCCAAGCTTCTTTTAGAATGTCCAATAATACCCTGGGCTGTTGTCTGTACAACAGCTCAAAAGGGAGGAACCCCATAGAGGCTTCTAAGACCTCCCAGTAAACAAACATAATGAGGGGCAGTAGTTGATTCCAAATCCTCTCATCCCTCACTGGCCACCTTGTATAGCATCTATTTGAGCATTTGATCGAAATGCTCTACTAGACTATCAGTTTGAAGATAAAATATTGAGGGCTTCAAGTGCTTATTTTTGAGTAATTTGACAACCTCCCTGAACATATCTGAGGTGAAGTATGTTTCCTGGTCAGTTAAGGCTTCTTTAGGGATGCCAACATGCACAAAGACCCCTACCAGCTCACATATGATATTTCTAGAGTTGGCAACTTTCAAGGTGATTGCCTCTGAATATTATGTAGCGTAATCCACCAGCACAAGTACATATTTATTGTTGCGAGCTGAGGACTCAAGAGGTCCTACAATGTTGACCCCAATATGCTCAGTGAGTGGCACAGGAACCAGAGAAGCATAATCCTTAAGAGGAATCTACCACAATTGCCATTCTGGACAGGATGCACAAAAGTGTTGGACCTCCTCATTTATTCATAAAGAGTAAGAGTTTAATCTGGTCTATTGTCTTCTCTGGCTCCCAAATGGTCACCTGGGAGGTGGGAGTGAGCTGTTTCAAAGACCTCACACTGGTATGTTTGAGGAACTAGCAGCAGCAACCTCACCTCACTCCCCATGTTCCGCTATACAATATAACAAATTATTGTTTAATACAAAGTGTCTACAGGGTGGCATGGGTTGTCCATAAACCAGAACAGCTGCATGCTTGGCAAACTTTAGGGAATCATCATTTTACTGTTGTATTTTAAAGGAAACCAGAGTTTGACAAAATTGAAAATGAAAATTTGATAGAAATTCAGAGTTGACCTCAATTGGTTTGGCAAATGGGCTGTGACAACTTGACTTTCTTCTCCTTGTGCAATTTGATGAGAATACGTGATGTGGAGTCAGCTCGAGACTAACTTTCACAATCTATGATATGGCCCAGTGTTTTACCTGCAGTGGTTTGTGCTTCCTTGCTTTTACCTTGTGATCTGTGTATCCCCAGTATCACTGGGTAGGTTGAGCTGTGCATAACAGCCACCCTGATTTTATGATTATACAAGAGACAGATCTTTATCAATGAGTTTCACTGTGAATGCAGTTTAAGCTAATCATAACTGTTTCCCACTGTCACAGAAGCACAAAATAGCAAACAACAATAGATTCCTAGTTACTGTCGAAATCTATCATTGCCATGTCTTCGTGACTGTTACTAACAACTACCCCAGTGTAGGGAAGGGAGAAGAAATTGGTGCCCCATAGATCAAATGCCTGGCACTGGGTTGACTCTCTGGGTCAAACATCCTCTTCAAAAAGCCCTTGCCTATTGGTCAGGGCTTATACCATACTTCAACAGCACCTTGGTTTTAAGTTGGTTATAATTTGCAGTGGCCTGTTCCTTGAGGTCATAATAAGCCTGCACCCTCAGGAAGGGTGCCAGTAGTTGTGCCCATTCTGCTCGCTCCCAGTGATTTACACTCAAATAAGGAAATAAGTCTCAATATTGTCATCAGGACGTAAAGGCAACAAAACCTGGGACAATCTCATCAGCCATTCCTAGTGGATGGCATTATCTGCACAGTTATGCACCTTGGCCTTGTCAAGTTGAGTCATTTGCTTTCCCACTTGGATTTGAAGTGCCTGTGACTTGGCTGCCATGGCCTGCATAGCTGTTCGACAACCCTAGGACTCACTTTTTGCAAATCTTCATAACCCTATCGACTATGCCACTGTAACAGAGGACAAAGATAAAGATTTGTGATGACACCCACAAACCTTCATATTTTAAAGGTAAAAGAAAAGCTTCTTAGAAAAATTAGACTATCCCAAAATGGTGATACTTCCCGTTAAATACTGGCCACCAGAAAAGTAGGTCCTTTTGTGGACAAATACTGGAAGGTACATCAAGTGGTGAGGTTGTCAATCATCTGGTCTGCATAGGGAGGGGAAAAAGGCATTAGGGCCGATTTATACTTCACACTCAGAGCACGTCTGGGGCCCATCATCATAGCTGCCATGTGTTCCGGCGTTCATTTCCGCGTGTCCTCTGAGCAGGTCCTCCAAAGTGCTACGCCCGCGCGAGATTACAGTACCAGCAAAAAGTCGGGGGCGCAGTGTGCTAAAAGTCGGAATGTGACATCAGTGTCTCTGTTTACTATCTACATGTGACAGAAAGCCTCTATGCAGATCCTACGGGATGAATGCTTCGATGTGGTGAAGCAAAATGCCGACATACAGATGCATTTGTGGTACTTTTATATTCAAGCGTCGCATATTCACAAACGAAATGACACGATACATTTTAAAAGTCTCACATACCATCTTTTGTGTCGTCTTTTTGATTTTTATTTTGCAACTTAACACAGCAACATAATGTATAGCGTTTATTTGAGCCACTGAGAAAAATAAAGGACACGGTGAAAACTGTATTTTTGGATTAAAGTGGAAATTTCGGCTTTAATCTGAAATTCTCTTTAACCTTGTAGTTTACTTTATCATTAATGCAGACCATAATTAGCGTCATCCCAGTTTTTATTCACTATAAACTTCTTGGACCTGACACGGGAAAGCGCAATGATTGCCACAGAACAAATTAAAATGATATTCCAACTTCCCGCCCTTTAGAATCTTTAGATTTATACTTGTTAACAGTTTAAAGATCTTGCTCCCCTTGCCCCCTCGACACCTCAAACGGTAAACCCAATAATTATTTATTATATAAAAGTTTCCAAACCCCCCACCCCCAAAATTAATAAATCCAATAACTCCTCCCCCCCGGGGCACCACCCTCCCCCCAACTCAGCTCATGCCCCGGAGCTCCCCAACCCTTTTTTATTTTCCCCTCCCCGGGGTGTTCCTTAACGCCCACGTCCTTTTCCTTCCGGGCCCAGGGAAAAAATTTTTTCTCACCCGGGCCGCTCTTCCTTGGAACTTCGGGTCATGAAATAAGAATTTTGGTCCCCCCGCAGCTCCCTCTCGTGGCCCCAGGCATCCAGCAGGCTAAAAACTAAAAGTCCATAATCCCCTGCTGGTCTTCGGGACCTCCATGCTGAAAGGGGGGCTCCCCCCCAAACCCGGGGGGGTTGGCCGGGGAAATGGGCCATATCCCCTTAATTTCTTTTGATGAAATGCACAAAAATTATATTTACTTTTTACATAAATTTTTTTTAAATAATGAATACTTTAAAAAATTACAAAGGGGAATAATTACACACATGGGGGTGCCCCGGTGAGGGATGATAGCACTGCTGTGTTGCGGGGAGTTATTTGCTTATTTCCTGCTTGTTTTCCCACACTTGCTCCTTTTCCCTTCAAAATATACAGATTTGGGTTTGGTGCTCAAAAATCGCTGGGTTTTCCCGATTTTTTATTCACCTTGTGATAGCTAAGGCCATCAAGGCTTTTCCCTCGTCCCAATGCTTGCGGGAAGGGGGTACACCCCTTTGATGGTTTAAAAAAAACCCTCCAAGAATATTGGGTAGGTTCCCCAAAATTTAAAAATTTTTTAATTCCAACACAGAAGCCGAACATTTTCTCACCGTGTTAATATCTCCCCCACCTGGTGGACCCCGTTCCGTAAATGCGCAATTTCACTCCCTTGTGTGGGGGCGTCTGTTGAAAAGGGCTTCCCTTTTGAAAAAATCCGCCCTTGAATACAATCCCACTTATGGATCTGGATTGCCACTCCCAGACCCTTTAAGCTTCCCCATCCCACATGTTGACACACCATTTTTTCTGCTCAGTAGGGCATCCCCTGGTTTTTTGAATACAACTGTTTTTTTACTTATTGCCCCTTTTTCCTCTGTCACTTGCTCTGCTATTTCCCACATGCTTCAAAGTTCCCAAGTCCTTTTTCGGGCCCTATCAAACCCCCATTATTTTTGCTCTTATGCAGTTGAAAAAAATATAAAAAACAAAAATTTTCAAAAAAAAAAAAGTTTTGAAATTTAGCCCCACACCCCAAAGTTTAAAAAAATGTCATGTTTTTTAAATTTTTCCCCCCTGTCAACACTCAGCGGCCTCAGCCAGCTTTTGGTCTCTTAAAGCAATTGACATCAGCATATTTTTGCATGTGTCCATGGGTCAATAAAAGGCTCTGATCGGGCTCTTGATTGGTGATGGGGTGTCAGTGTCTGAGCCTGCAATATCCTGGAAAAAAAACAAGATTCAGGCCTTAAATGACCTCTTGGGTACCATCAACTTTGTCTGTCTGCAGAGAATGTTGCCTTATGAAATTTCCCCTTTCAGCAGTGACATTCATGTCTCGGGTGCTCCCTATAAGTCAGTAGACAATTGGAAGGCATGGGGTTCATGGTCCTGGAAAGGGTGTGGGACCCCTGATATATAAAAAAAATTAAGGTCAAGTCTTTAGAGTCCTGGGGCCTCTGAAAAGCAGTGGCGCAAAAAATTTTCGTAAACGTTTCCCGTTCAAATCGCGATGTTAAAACCTACACTTGGCGTAAACCCCGCACTTTTTCCTCATACCCTTCTATCAAGTTCTCTGCTCGGTTTGGACTGGCGGCCCCCAGCGTCGCGTGCTACTGTTCTTGGGGTTTCCCCTTTATTTTTTGAACTACTTTCTGGGGGGAAAATACAAAACAAACCGCATTTGTTTTTAGGTAATGCATCTAAATAGATTACCTTAACAATATAATGGGCGGGAAAGCCAAATTTGAAAAAACTCTTTGCGTTTTTACTCTCCTCCCCACCCTTTTTTTTCTTTTCCTTTACTCCCCTTTAAAGGGTTTCCCAAGTGGATTCTTTTCCAAATCTCTTACCCCCTCAGAGTATTTATATCTTTTATCGGTGGGGCCCGCGCAGCTGTGGAAAATTTAAATATACACACAACTTTCACATTTCAAACCTTTTCATGGATTTCGATTTAAAAAAGTTTCACCCAAAACCAAAACCCTCAATCTTGCCTTGAGCGGGGTTTGGTTTCCATGTAAATTTCACTCGTTATAATTTGCAAAACCTTACCACTTTTAAAGCGGTTTTTTGGGTGAAAAATTCATTTTAAGATGAAATCAGCAAAATATTTTTTTATATTATAAAAGAAAAAACTTTAACTTTTTTAAAAAAATCTTTTTTTTAATAATTAAACATGTAGGGGACCGTGCAACCTGTTTCATTTGCCTCCTTGTGCACTGTATATTTCTGACGGGACATAAAAGGATGGCGGATAGAATAATTAAACGTATAAAAGATTTTAAAATTTTCCAAAATTTTTGAAGAATTTCTTTTTAAAAGCAGAGATGGCTTCTTTTAAAAGAGCTGATTTGTGGGTTGGGTTTTGGGGAAAAAAAAAAGGACAGGAATTGCAGGTTTACTTTTGAAAGAGAATACTACACTTTTTTTCAAAAAAGGGCAAAAACATCTTTGTGAACACGCAATCCTGGCCCCGTCCTGTTTAAAAACCCTCTTTTCAAATATAAAAAGATATCCATATACATCTCAGTTTTTTTAATTTTTTTAGAACTTAAAATAAAATTTTGTTTTGTGTCCTGTGGGAAAAAAAAGCGGAAACCCTGGTGATTCACACAAAGGCATTTATCAAAAAAAAACAAAATTTACTTTTTTATTTAACATGTATTTGGAAAAATAAATTAAAAAGTTTAAAAGTTTTGAAACCCTTTAAGCAAAAAAAAATTCCTGTTTAAAATAAATTTCGGTTGATTAAAATTTTTGGTTTTTTTCCTGGTTTGGGTATAACTTGCTTTTGGGGGACTTTGAAATTACTTCTTTTTATTTTTTTGTGAGTAAAGGCTTTTTTTTCCCCAAATTTTTTGTAGATCAAAGGGTTTCCTTGCTGAAAACAAAAATAGCCCCCACACTTTTTAGCGGGGAAACCCCCCCCTTTTAAAAAATTGCCTCCCCCCCCCCAAAAAAACTTTCTTTAAAAAGGGGGAAAAAAATTTTTCCCCCCTTGGGTCCCAAAAGGAATTTTTTCTTGTTTGGGAACCGGCCTTTAAAAAACCCCCGTTTTTTTTCCAAAACCCCCCTTTTTTATCCCAAGAAAAACAAAACCCCCCCAAAAATCTTTTAAAACCCCAATTAAATTTCCCCCACAAAAAGTTGGCCAAAAAGGGTTCTGGGGGGAAAAAAAAATTTTACTTCTTTAAATGCATGCCCGGGGGGGGTTTTGGGCCTTGGTAAAAAAAAAAATCGGTGGGATTTTTTTCCTGAATAGGGGCCTAAGGTTACATCTTCTTTTTGTAAACCCTTTAAAACTCAGTTGAAAAAAATCTGTTGCCAAGGAACATGAGTAGCAAACCCTCTTCTTTTTGTAGCCTTGGGCCTCTTCAAAAACCCAAAAACCCCGGGCAAAAAGGGGTTCAAAAGGCCGGCTTTGGGAAAAAGATTGGGCCCAAAAGCCGAAAGTTTTGGGGGGTTTTTTATCATCGCCCCGGGGAAAAGGGTTGCGATTAAAGAAATAGAAAATGGGGGAAAAGACTTGCCCGGGCGCACGGCTCTTCGTCCCCAAAAAAGGGTGCTGGCCGCGGAACTGAAATATTACGCCCCCAATCAACTAAATCCAAAAATTCCCTTTAAGCTCATCTCAAAAAACAGAAAGGGCGCGGGTTGAACTCTTGATGCTGTCACCCCCCACCCCTACACAAAAGGTAAAATCCCTGCGCACAACGGGCGTCGGCTGGGGTCCTTCCCTAAAGGGGGCCCCCACTCGTGGTGCGGCGGAGATGAAGATGTCGAGAGGTGTCAATACAATCAGCACATGAGGGGAAGGACGGGGTTTACAAGAAAAAAAAGTATCCAAATTGGCTGCACCTCTCCCGCTAAAAATAAGAAAAAATTTACACACCTAACTGGGGGCCCCATGAGATCTTCCCCTCTCAGGGACAAATTTTTTCTGGCCCGGGAAAGTGAAAAATGTCCCAAAATTAAAGGCCGGCCTTTTCGCCCCACCATCGGGAACTCCCCCCCAAATTGGGCCCCTTCCCTCTCTTTCCCTTGGGGTTATGGACCAATTCGGGAAAACATTCTTAAACGAGGCTGTGGGAGGAGGGAATTAGCCCCGCCTCCACTTTTGGGTAAAAAAGTTTTGAACACTTCTGAAATACTAACCCAGAACAACAACAACAACAACAAATAAGAATTTTTAAAAAAAAAAATAGAAAGGTTTTTAAAAATGAAGTAGAAAATAGAAGACAAAAAAAAAAACAAAGAAAAATTAACTGGAAAATAAAACCTGGGGTCAGAAAAAAAAAAAAAACCAAAAAAAACCCCAAAAACCCCCCCGGAAAAAAATAAAACTTTTTTTTTTTAGGGTTTTTTTGGAAGGGGAAGATGATTCCCTGGGCTCTCCTCCTAAATCAGTCTTTTTTTATTAGGGGGCCCCCCCTGGAAAAAAGGAGGTAGGGGGGTTGGTTTTGGGCCCTTAATGTTTTATTATGATGCTTTAGCAGTTTTTTGTGGGAAAAAGGGAAAAAACCGGAAAAAACGGGGCGAAAGGGATATTAATTTTTGGGCCCTTGAAAGGGTTATTTTTGTTTAACTTTTTAAATAAGGGGTCATTTAAGTTAAAGGTTAATTTAAAAAAAGGCCATATTAAATGGGCCGGGGTTTTTAAGGGATCCAAAAAAATTTTGGCAATCCTGTGGCAACAACCAATTTGGGGCATTAAAACGGGAAAAATTTTTAATTTTTTTTTTAGTTAGGTTTTGATGGGGCACTCTTTGAAGGGTTTAGTCTTTTTTTTATAAAAAGAAAAGGGTTCCCATAAATTTTTTATGAAAAAAAAGGAATAATTTTAGCTTTTAAATATAAGAGGTTTTTTAGTTTTCTTAATGAAAAAAGCCCATGGGGTGACTTTTTAAAACTTTGAAAAAAATTTTTTCAAAATTTCTTTTCCTAATTAAAATTTTAAAACCCCATTTCCCTTTTCCCAATTATTTTATTTTTTTTTTTTTAGTTTTGAAAAATTACTATTATCAAAAACCCCGGGGGTGAATTAAATTTTCCCATCAAATTTTATTATAAAACAAAGCTTGTTTTATAATGCTGTTAGTCACAAATTTTTAATTCGATTAAATTAGTTAAAAGCAAGGACCCAATAACCTTTAAAAACCCCCTATAGAATATCTTGTGTCTTTGGTTTGTTACCACAGTAAAAAGAATTTTTCTACCTGGGTGGATTCAGCCCAAATTTTAAGACACCCCGGGGAGGCCCCCCCCAAAAACTAAGGTGATTTCAAGAATATTGTGTTTGGGGGTGTCTCGGCCTCAGATCTAAGAAGATGAGAACAGATAAATGGCCTCTGTCTCATTTACCCCTAAGTCATTTACTACTTTAAGGGGGCAGTTTCTGGCTGTGTTTTTTCTGAAGCCTGACTGAAATTTATCAAGAATAGCATTTTATTTAGGTGGTCATTTTAATTTAAATGACTGCCTTCTCTAAAACTTAAAAAAGGGGAGGTTAGAATGGGTCTAAAAATTTTTAAGGCAGAGGGTCAAGATTATTTTTCTTGGCAGGGTTTTAAATCCCCGTCTTAAACAGTCTGGGAAGCCCCGTATCTAATTAAAAATTTAAATATTAAAAATATTTCAATTAGCTAAATTTTTTTTGAAAACCTTTTTGGTTTGGGTCAGGGCCCAGGTGGAGGTTTCATTTAAGATTTTTTTATAAAATCGGGAAATCTATCCGGTGGCATTTAATTTTTTATAATGGATACCCGGGGGTTTGGAAATTCTGCAGTTTGGGGAGATTCCCTTTTTTATTTTTAACATCATTAATCTAAAACAATCTTCTACCCCACTTACGGTTTTGGGCCATATCCAGGGTATCTAATGCCCATATTCTGCTACTGCTTGTGATTCATCTTTAGAGTACAAAAAGGGGGGGCAAAAAATTAATGGTCCTTATTCCTCTTTGTAATAACTTACCTTTTTGGGGTTCTTGCAGGTGAATTTCCCAAATGCTCCCGCTGGCTTTTGTATTTCCCAAAACGTGTGCAAAAAAGGGCCCACTTCACCCCTTGCTATAACCACCTTTGCTTGAAAAAAAGGGTGACTTACGGTGAGACCAACACCATTGGCCCTTTGATCAGTTCTGAGCATAATGATGTGCTGAGGACAAATTTTGACTCCATGTTGCCACGGATCGAGACTGTCTGCACTTCCTGGTGGTTTCACAGAGAATGATCTCTTTAAAAGCCAGTGGAGACAAGTGCAAGCCTTGGCAAATGAATTCTGGACATGCTGGAGGCTTAAATACCTTTAAGAGAGCAGGCACAAATGCACTTGCCAAATAGGACACATTGTGCTGTAGAAGAAAAGTCCACTATCACAATAAATCTCATAAATGGCCTATGGATTTGTCACCTTAGTTTTCCCTATGGCGATGGTACAAAACAAAGATAGAAGTTAAGAGTGCCTCTAAAGGCATCTCAGAAACTCTATCAGACATATCACAAAAATCTTTCTACTGGAAAATGGATAAGTTCTAAGTTAACACAATGTTTGCCTCTATGTACTGTTTAGTGATATAATGTTATTATATCAGACCGGGAATATTCTGCCCCACATCTTGTTAGTTGAGACTGTTATTTGTTGAACTGTGCTCCCCTTCATCTTGTCATTTATTAATACACACCTGTCAGTCCGTCCCACACTCACAGTGGTACTATAAAAGTCTATGAAACTCCGTAAAGCCGTAGGTCCCATAATAAACATTTGAATACAATACACCCCATGTGTCTCAAGTAGGCACCCTTATCTCTTGTTTAGGTCCCGTCAAAGCGTATCCTTAGGGTATATAAACCCCTGTGTCTGGTTGAGTTGTAGTACGCATTTTTGAACCTCAGTCTACGCTTCTCTTTGTCTTGATCCATCCGTGGAAATCACTCGCCTTGTAAGTGTCTTTTAAAGCTTTATTGTTTAATGTACACTGTCTGCTATTATTACTTTGTAAATCATTCTTTATTGTCTTTGATTGTACACATGTAAATGCCTGTATGTTTCTTTGTATATATTTCAGTTTACAATGAAGTACATCAGTAAAAGCCTTCAAGATAACTCACTCACCCTTATGCGTTTTATGTGGATGTGCGAGTTGTTTTAAGCTCTCTCTTGACGCGTTGCCAAGATAGTGCTGGTGAGGCAGAAAAGTACGTTTTTCCTTTGCCTCCACTTGGTATTTGCTGAAATTCTTATATTGTTAAATTCTAATATTCTTATATTCCTCTATTGTAGGAATGAAGCTGGACAGTTTAACATTTGCAGCAGGCACGGGCTAAGCAAACTCCTGTTAATCATGGAGAATTCACTGCATCCACTGAACAGTGTCATCTCCAGGCAGAGGTAAGCTTCAGTAACAGACTGAGGGAGATCTTTCCTCCCTCACACTATCGACTCTTCAATTCCACTCAGGGGTAAATGCTAACATTATACAAAGTTAGTGTCTGCTTTTTCATGCATTTTTTATTACTCTTTAATTTAATATTGTTTTGTATGGTATACTGCTGTTGGATAATGTGAATTTCCTTAGGATTAATAAAGTATCTATCTATCTATCTATCTATCTATCTATCCTCTATCTATCTATCTATCTATCTATCTATCATTTTCCCTAGCTTTTGCCATTGCCTTTTCACAGAGCGTTGAGCTTAGGGCTATTTATATTGATTTGCATATACAAAGGCGTAATTCTGGAGAGCAGGAGTGGACAGAAGGCGCATGCATGCGCGCTACTTTTCCGTGGCCGGGGTTTATGGAGCGGAAGAGCGCTGAAGTTAGATGCGCACGTTCCTGCATCTGGATTTTTCTTGCGTAAAGCACATTTCAGTTTTGTGCTTACGTCATGTTATAGTCTGAATTCTATGCGCTGTTATGCATGGGCCCTGGTGCTTCCTGTTTTACTATGCAAGACATGGACACTATCCTGTGAGCTGAGATGAAGACTGGACTCCTTCAGTACTGTGTCTGTCGGAATATCCTTAGGTATCACTGGTTTGACTTTGTGTCAAATGGCGGTTGCTCAAAGAGTCCTGAATAGGGCACACTACCGCATTGTAGGAAGCCTCACTACGGCCATGTGGTGCAATTCCCAAGGGGATCCAACACGCAGGATCCTCATTGTTGAGGAACCAAGTGGCTGGACAGACCAAGGTGACAACCACATAACACCTGACTCACGGCAGACAGATTGGCCATTTCTAGAAGGTGGGACTGGACTGCATGTTTTGCCTGGGGGCAAATTCCAAAAATTCAAGAACAAAGAGCCATAATTCAATGGTAGGTCAATTCCTGATGTACAAAATAGCACACCAATGCAGAAGGCACTAGTTTTGAATTTAATCTGATCACCAGAGATTATTCATTCCTCCAAAAACTATCTGCTCTCCAGCTTTTAAGGGAATCTAATGTATTCTCATGTGAATTCTTAATGGCACTCTCTCTGGGAACTTTTAGGCATGCTGTTCTCAAACCCTTTGAAGCCTGCTCTCTGAAACCTTAAAGCTGATAAGCCCTCCATTCTTTCCTCTTCATGCCTGGAAAGCTGAGATCCAGTGTGCCAATCCAGGCACTATGCCAGTGAGCAGAAGACTGAGAAGCAGTTATTACTTCAAGAAGGGAACTTCAGCATCTAAACTCTTGTACAAGAAAGATGAGCAGCTTTTTCCTATGAAGTTGCACACAACACAACAAAGGGCCTAACTGAGGAAAGCACTGCACACACAAAGGACCACATTGCAAAGAAAAAGAATGCACTCCAACGCAAAAAGAATCTTCCATTTGAACCCAGAGCAACAACTACACACAACATCCATTAGACATCATCTTTAAAGACTTGGTATCTTAAGCATAGTATCTGTGCCAAGATAAATTAGAGTTCTAAATTACCAGTAAACAGCCAGTCTCTTCTATGTTTTATTCTTGTCTTTCTGCATCCTGTCATATATAATGTGTATATATGCACTTATACTTATTTCTATAATATCTTTGTTTATCAATAAATTGCATTATTCTCTCTCTTAAAATGAGTGTGCTTCAGTTACCTCGATATAAGGAAAACAAAGCAGGAGCTTAACCAAATTATGCAATTAATTAGACACTTCAAAAGGCAAGTTGGTTAATAATTAATCAAAATAAACCTCTTGCCATTCTTACACTTGTATAATTAATCCTTCATGTTGCAGTCCATATTTAGAGTTCTTCACCATATGAATACATGAAGAATTAAAGGTGTAACTGGCTTACAAATATTGCTTAGTGCTATAGAGTTTAGTTGGACTTAAACTGGTATGTTTTAATTTGCAATATGGGTACATTTTTTCAGATTTAGGAATTGACTCTCTGCAATATAGAAAACCCACCAGGATGTGGGGCAATGATATAATATATATCAAGTTAGTTTGCGTACTACCTGCTACTGGTAACATGTACACCTCTACAACATCATCTAATGAGCTGTGTATTTAAAACATAAGTGCTGTAAAATGGTGGAGGCTATTTATGATCAAACTGAGAAAGTGATTAAAAAGGAAAGGAAAAGTTAACATTGTAATAGATTACTTTAAGAAGTGGTTTAAAAAGTCAAGGCTCCTAATGAAGCAGGGCAGTTTGTCTTAGATAGAAACGACAGAGCAGAGATAGTGATAGAGTTTTTGTAACAAATGTCAGCTTTGTCTGAGTGAACATATAGCTCTCAAGAAGAAAGAAGATTGTCTACAATGAAGGCACTTGGTGATGTCAGAAGATGATTTCAAATCAATAATCAGCAGACTGGAGTAATCAAACATAGTTCAATAAAGGTATCAAAACAATGTGAAAGATACCTGCTCCTTCTTGATACAGGAAACAAAATATAATACTTTACTGATAGTAGGTTAGACATAGTCTATAACTTTAATGAAAGAATCATTGAAGTTGAAGAGATACAGAGGGAACAAGCAGAATATGGAAGACTGAAAAGTAGATAGGGTAGAAAGTTTACTGAAGAAGTAAAAGACAGGAAAAAGACAGGAACACAATAACAATAACAAAAGGTGGACTTGAGCAAAAGAATTCTAATGTAGAATTGCAACAAATGTTTTTCATATATCACCTATAATCCTGGGCATATTATACTAGGAATTACATGGCCTTTCACCATGAAGATATGATATTTTTATTTAATAACAAAGACTATCATGTTTATGTATTATAGTATCATTTTACTTCTTTTGAAATAATTAAAGGTTAATTTATTCAACCTTGGTAATGATTTGACTCAATTTGTTTCTATTTTCAATTCTTCAAAAAGAACAATAAAGGTATGAACAAAAATAGTTCAACATAATAAAAATTATTTTTATATATAAATTATATGTTTGTTCTAACCATACACAGCTGATATTATACTATCATCTATAAAGAAGGTACAAAAACTTTGTATTAGAAATGTAGAGAATGCTAATGCATTAGAATTTAGAGATTTTATCTTGTATTCATGAAAAGCCATCTTAATCTGTAAATATTGCTACAATGATATGTCAGCAGAATAGTTTGCATTTAAGTTGAAATTTAGTAGCCTATTATAATCACTTCTCTTTCTGTTGCTAAGATGAAACTATCAGAACCCGATCATGAATCAGAGTTGATGAAAATAATGACAGAAGTGACCTTTTACTGATGCATAAAATGAGTGTGTGGGCCTCCTAATTCTAGTGCTTCAGTTTCTGACCACTAAGGATAATGATATTTTCCTAGGTTCAAACACTATATGCATTATTTCTCAACTGGCTCTCCTATGTTGTGGTGTAAATTTTGAAAAATGTCATGAAGCAAGCGTGACCCTAATAAAACCAATTTGTTAGTTTTATTATCTGCATTGTACACTGACCCATTCACTACTAGGCTGCAGACTGCAGTGATCTATCATTAATCACTCTATTTTTGAATTAAAATTTAGCTGTTTCCTAAATGTTCAGTCTTTATCTTTATGATTTACATGCTGTAATAATTTAAGTACATAAATTCAGAGTTAAGAAATCAAAATCGTTTAAAGATACTAATGTTTCATTTATATTGTTTAATTTGTTTGTAGACTATACACCTAATAAATTGGCTATAGTTTAAAAAGCCCATGTCATTATTCTTTTGATTAAATGCAATATAATCAATCAATTATAAAAATTACACATTTAATAATGGGATATCTCCATAAATTAAAAATACCATACTATACTGTGCCATTCTAAAACCAACCCTAGCAATTGAGGGTTCGGAGAGCCAGAGCCTAACTCAACAACACTGGGTTGCAAAGCAAGAAACAGCTTTGGACAAGGCCGTAGTATTTTCGGGCCCTCATACACACCCACCCTTACATAGGAGCTAGGTTGGAATGCCATTATTGTAACCTTCACATCTTTGGTGATATTTAGTATCCATCATCCATTATCAACCAGCTATATCAACTATAGGGTCCGCGGGGATCTGCTGGAGCAATCCCAGCCAACACAGGGCAAAACGGAAAACCCTGGGCAGGGTGCCAGCCACGCAGGATCAGCAGTATCTTTGAGTACCAATATCTGGCAAGTTCTGGGGATCCAGCATTATTCTGAATTCTTATTGTGTGTATTATTAGAGATAATTACTCTTATGTGTAGAAATATTGTGGGTTTTATACTGATTCTTTCACTGCTTGTCAAATGTTATATCTTGGCTTACTTGTGTGACAATGTCTTATATTTTTGCACTCTCCTGCCAAACCACTTAAAGATGGTATCACGAGTAGAGTAAAACCGTCAAAAGAAATGTTGAGCGTCATCAATGTTGCCCATTTAATTCAAACTTACTGAAAATCAAAAAGTGCATGATGGTCAGAAAATAGAAAATAAACTGGGTTATTGCCTGCCTGACTCTAACTGAATAGCACAAAGTTGGTTTGGGAGGGCTCCAACACTGGTAGAGCTCGAAACCAAATGAGGTGCCTCCTTCTGGAGTAAGGGTAGGTCAGTTGCCCTCACTAGTATCTTCTTGGCATCATGGAAGGAAGAGGTGATCACACTGTTTAGGGCGAGTACCCTCTTGTGTCCTGGGTGGCATTACAAACCTCAGTGAATCCAGAAGCAGTTTACAGACTGCGTCAGTGATAAAGCTCAGCTCTCAGCTCTGCCCTTAGGGGGTGAGCCTGAGAGAGAAACCATGAATTTGCAGGGCTGGAGGCTAAGAAGCCATCAGGTGATGATGGGTTTAGAGTCCTATGTAATCACAGCTACTGGAGATGAATGTGATTGGTCATTAGGAGTAAACTCTCACCACAGGATGTAGTATTGGAGTTAGGTTGTTGCTCATTTGTCACCACACACCTCTTCTCCAGGTCTAACAGTTTCCAGCTGAGGTACATTAAGGGTTATTCAAGCTCCATCAATGACCTAATTCAGTACACCTTTCAGGCTGGTGTCCAAGGGGTGGGGTCGGTCTGGAAAGGAAGGATGGAGAAAAGTTAGGGAAAGCAATACCAGAGCTCATATAGGGCCATTTAACAAATCACAGAATGCATGCCTACATTTTCAGAGTCCATGCCACTATATTTTTTCCCTCAGTTAAATGCAGCCCTTTCATAAAACCCGAGTATGAATCTACAATAGCACACCACAAGTCCTTAAAAGCAAACCTCTGTGTCTGGAGCCAGTCCTGAATGGCAGCAACTTTAAACCACTCCTCCTTGCCCATCCTCCCCAAAGCACCTAGCCTAGACACATAGCCTTGGTAATCCCAAAGTAAAATGTGTATGGGATGATCCATTGGGTGGAATCACAGATGGTGTAGAAGGACATCCAGAATGTGGTGTATGGCTCCTCCCAATTGCTGGAATCAATGATAATATCATTGATGTAAGCAGTACTATAGGCATTACGGCATTCTGACTGTAGACACAGGAAGGTTGACAGAGCCTGCGTGCAGTCAAAATCTAGAACATAGTACTTTTGGTAGCCACAGGTCCTTGATCGCCTCTGTAACCCTGAGGTCCAGCTTGTGTTATATTAGGATGTAATAATCTGGTATATATAAGGAAAATGGCTGAGTGATCCTATGGAGCACTATCAGAGCTATCAGTCTTCCCAGATCACATGGTCTCCATATTTAATTCCACATTAATAAAATGGATGCCTTGTTGAATGATTCAATCCATGGACTGCAGAAAACAATTACAGTAGAGGGCCAAAGGGAATTTAAGTTAACAGGACTTTAATTGAATGAATTGAGATTGATTTGAATTGACTCATTATTATTACAGGAGACAGCCCAGCTAGTTTTCAATAATCTATACTAATAAAAGGAAAAGCCCTCACTCACTCACTCACTCCTCACTTACTCACTGCTCACTCACTGACTCATCACTAATTCTTCAATTTCCCCGTGTAGGTAGAGGCTGAAATTTGGCGAGGCTTATTCCTTACAGCTTGACAATGTCAAAACAATTACATTGTCAATCATGTTCGTTATTATTAAAATGTTTCCTTTTCTTTTTACTTCCCCGTCAATCACAGGTATTTTGATATATATATATATATATATATATATATATATACAGATATATATAAATATATATATATATAAATAAATAGATATGACAACAACACTCATATCAATAACAAAACAATTACATTAACAATCATCTTACGTTATTTTAAAATGTTTGCTTTTCTTTTCATACTTCTTTAACACACTACTTCTCGCTTCGAAGCCTTGGTATTCTACTAGTCTATAATAATAAAAGGCCAAAGCCCTCACTGACTGACAGACTCACTGACTCATCACTAATTCTCCAACTTCCCATGTAGGTAGAAGCTGAAATTTGGCGGGCTTATTGCTTACAGCATACTTACAAAGGTTAAGCAGGTTTCATTTTGAAATTCTACGATCTTGGTCATAATGGTCGATAGCGATTGCAAGCGTCCACCATGTTGAACTTTATTATTTATGGCCCCATCTTCACGAAATTTGGTAGCTGAAACGATGTACTCTTATTTCGATGGTATGGCACTGTCGGCGCCATATTGAACTTTCCAAGCGTCAACAATTTTCAAACTTCCGGTGGGTAAAAGGCTGACCCCATCTTCACTAAATTTGGTAGGTGGCTTCCTCGCTAACCAAAACCGATGTCGTACTTATTTGGTGGTATGGCGCCACTGTCGGCCGCCATATTGAAATTTCAAAGCGTCACTAATTCTCCAACTTCCGTGTAGGTAGAAGGTTGAATTTTGGTACTTATTTCAGTGGTATGATGCCACTGTTGGCCCATATTGAACTTTTAAGCGAACCCGATATCCGTACTTATTTGATTGGTATGCGCCACTGTCAGCCGCATATTGAACTTTCAACATCACTAATTCCCCAACTTCCGTGTAGGTAGAAGGATGAAATTTGGCAGGCTCATTCCTTACAGCTTACTTACAAAGTTTACCAGGTTTCATTTTGAAATTCTCAGCGTAATGGTCATAACAGTCAACAACATACAGCCATGTTGAACTTTCTTATTTATGACCATCTTCTCGAAGATTGGTAGGCGGTTTCCCCTGAGCTAACCGAAACCAATGTCATGATACTTATTTTGGTGGTATGATGCCACTGTAGGCTGCCATATTGAACTTTGTTACTTATGGGCCCATCTTCAAGAAATTTGGTACAGGGTTCCAACACTAACTGAATCCTACTTACGTACATATATCGTCCATAGCCAGCAGCTCGGTGCGTGTGTGGTGGCGTTGGGTCCCATCCCAACGCCTCCCACATTGTTGCTACCTGCCTATATAAGACTGTCCTAAGCTCTGGTCTCTACATTCCCTTCCTTGCTTCACCAGGGATTCACGTCTCCCAACTGATAACTACAGCCTTTTTGTTTAATCCACGGCTTCTCGCTGTTTTATTGTTTGTTTATTACAATTATAGTTATTCTGTAGATATTTTACACTTACTTTATATTGCTCAGGTGCCCATTTCCTTTATCATTCCAACCCCATTACCATGTCTATCGGATGATCATATTGAACTGCCATATCAGGCTCACTCTTGATATCGAGGGAACATTGTGTCTTATGTATTGAATGACTGGGACAGGTTCAAGGTGTGGACTGATGACGTACAGGAGATAATTATACTACACAGGAGCACTATAGGGTGAAATGCTTAAGCCCTTCACCTATGCATCTGCATGTGAGTTGATGGCTGTCGCTGATTGTTCGGTTGTTGCTTCCAAGTGTACGAAATGGCCAAATATTTTACACCTTTGGACAACCGCCAATGCCTCTTTAACATCTTAGATTGACAGGTGACGATTTTAGTAGTGGACACTTTGATGTTTATGAATGTTTAAACTCTTGAAAGCTGGATGTGAAGTTATCGATGAAACGGTTGTATACATACAACACTTGACAGATGCCGAATGTCTCTTCAACACAAGTCCTGCAAATCTGTCGTAATTGAAACAAACCATAAAACTCAAACCGATTATGACAGCAGCAATCCAAGCTGTGAGATTTGAAACAGGATTACTGTTCACATGGCCAACTGTCGTTGCATGCTTAAGAGTAAGCTCAGCGCAAGCTTGGTCATATTACAACCGAGGCGAACTCAAATGTGGTATACAAAGAGATCCTTAACAAATAATTATTGGTATATTTTCCCTCAGTTTAAAAGGGTTTAATCTTTTCTTAATAAAATTTTAAGGCAGATTGCCGCTGCAAAGCTGGTATTTTGCTAGTGTTATAAATATAATTTATAGTTGATTCATTCAATATTCATTTAAAATAGCTACAAATTTTGACTATGCATTGGTATCAAAGCTTATAATTATAACTGTCTCATCATAAAACTGAATTGAATAAATGTCTGCCATTAGGAAACAGTAAAAGTTGTTAACACTGTCCTCAGTCATTGTATTTATACTATATTGAATTTGAACAGCAATTCTAAATGCACTAAAATATCATGTTTTATTTTGTTTCATCTATCCATACCTCCATTCATTTTCTAAGCCCACTTTTCTGGGGCATAGTTGCAGGTCTGCTGGAACACCAGACAGACAGGAACACCAGACAGATTTTGTGCCCTCCCTTTTGCAATACAATCTTTCTCCTCGATACACCACTCATTTGTACATGTAAAGTGGATTTTTAGTTTGCTGGTGACCCAATACATAATGTCTACAACAATTTATTAAAGTAATTTGTATTACATTTTTGCTATAACTGTAATGAGAGAAAAAGAGCTTACTTTACTCCCAAATGTTTTTTCTTGACCACCAACTTCTGCCCTGTTCAAAGGATAAATTTATGTGTTGCATTCCCAACCCTATCATGCAGAAAAAGAATTTGTTTATGAAGCATAACATGAACAATATTGACTGAATTCGAATATGTCCATTGCAGGTTCAAATGGTAAGTGCTTGCTCCACAGTTTCTATTTGACAATATAACTGTGTATATAGAAAAAAACACTAAATAAAGGCTACAAATATGTATAGCCTAAAATATTTAGCCCATGAATAGGATATATCTGAATATTTTTAATACAAATATTATATTATACCGGCTGCTTGATCTGCTTGCAATGATACTGTACCATAATTTTATATCAATTTTCCCCTCCTCAGTCACTTTTTGTTTATGCTTCATTTACAATTATATGTAATGTATGTATGTTGGAAGAATTATTTTTTAAAGGGGAAACTGTTTAACATCATACCCTTGTTTTTGTTATTGTTTTACTGTATTAAGTCTTACTATGCTATCCAGAGCTACTTTTTAACACCATTCCCTGGGTTCACTATCTCAAGATTGTTGAAGATTATATTTTATGGTTTTTTGTATTTGGACTGTATTGTCAATAGATATCTCAATTTTAATCCTCATGCGCTGCTGCTGCGGGGCTTGTTTTGTTTTGGGCGTGCTCTGTCTCTAGGTATGTCAAAAGGGCTGGGACTTTGTGAAGTGTGGTCTAATCTCACATGGGAGGCAAAATGGGGGCGGGGTGACTGGAGGGGGTGAAGAGAGCAATCTATCTCTAAACTGTCCTTTTAATCCTTATAATTATAAGTACCATTGTAACAATAGGCTTCATGGCAATAACTCCACGGCTTCTCCCGACCTTTACGTCTGTCCTGCGTGTTTACCTTTAATTTTTGAGCAGCACTAACAGAATTTCAAAAGATTTCTGTTCCCAGAATTAATTTCAATAAAAGTGTGCTCTTTCCAGTGAACTCTCAAGCACACAACATTAGATTGGACACCTTCCCTTTTATCATAGAGATCAGTTTAATTACCTAGGGTAAACATCATGAGTAAACATAAAGCTCTTTATCAAAAATTTTGCCGTCTGAATGGGAAAACATAAACAAGACGTGCATAGATGGTCAACCCTTCATTTCACTTTAGCTGGAAGAATTAACATTGTCAAAATGAAAATCCTTCCTAAGCTTCTCTTTCTACTTCAAAACATTCCAATAGAAATCAATAAATCATCTTTTAAGAAAATTTGATTCAATCATAACCTCATTTATTTTTGGGTTTCAAAACATCCACATATCCAAAGACCTAAGGCAGAAGGTGGCATGATCTAAATAACTTTCAATTTAATTACTGGGCAGCAAATATACAAGTTATAAAAATATGGATATGGATACAAATAGATGAACATACACACAAACTTGATCGACAATAGAAATAAAATCCTGCAGTAATTCCTTGCTTTGTACCTTAATAAATACAAGTCATTGTCAATATACTAACAAACCAATTGTACTTCACTCACTCAGAATATGGATCCAATGTAGGAAGTATTTTTAAGATAGAAGCTTATGTGGCATCTTGCACGAGAACCACCTTTTCCACCCTCTCAAATGTATACAATTTTAATTTCTGGAAATATTATGGATTAAGTCAATGAGAATCTGAACATAGACATCTTTGCATCCCATGAACAATTACACTCCAAATTTA
>NW_024383844.1:0-14096 GCF_016835505.1 Polypterus senegalus
CTCCAAAAGGGAGGACTGGGGGTGAATCTAAAACCATCTTCCTCTTGTTTTTTTCATTTAAAAAAGGTGAAAAATCTTTTGATGTGGGAAAATCTTGAAACCCGGGGATTTATAAACAACTTTCTTCCCTTTATTGTAAATGGTTTTAAAGCAATTTGGGTTAAAAGTTAAAAGATTAAAAAAATGAAAAAAAATTTTTGTGCCAAAAGAAAAATTTAAAAAAAACCAAGAAAAAATTTAAGGGCTTTAAAAAAAAAACTTTAGGGTTTTTAACTTTACTTTTTTAAATATTTTCCATCATTGGAAGCTCAAGTATTAATAAAATTTTTTTTTTAAATTTTTGGATGAAAAATCAAAAAATTGTTGTGCAGAATAGAGGATTTTGGGGTTTTTTTAGTGAAAAGTGGGGGCTATTTTTGGAAAATAATTGAAGGGGGCCGGTAAAATTTTTTCAAAAAATCCCAAAAAAAGTTTCCGGGGGAAACTCAAAAAGGAAATTTTTAAATCCAAAACAAAAAAAAACTTCCCTACCCCTGGGGAGGAATTTTTCAACCTTTTTTCTAAGAAAATTTCTTTAAAAAGGGGCGTGGGTGGTGGAAAATTCTAATGTGGGGTGTCTTTTCTTTAAATGGTTGGTAAACCATCTTGAACTGAATTGGGGTTAAAATCCCACTTAATAAAATTGGGGTTTAAAAACTTCGAACCAAAAAAAATTTCTCAATATTTTTCTTCCTCAAGGAAACTTTGGGCGCGTGTTTCCAGTATTCACCTCAAAAAAATAAAAGAGAAAAAACCTTTAGGTTTCCACCCCAAACTGGAAATAAAAACCACCCCAATTTTTTTAAGGTTTTTTTTCAACTAACTGGGGTGTTTTAAAAATGGTTCCTTGGGTCATTCAGAGGCATTTTTTTTTGCTTAAAATTGTCCGTATTACTTTGGGGCCTTTATTGGGCCAATAGGCCCCCAAAACATCTGGGGAAAGAATTGCAAAGAAATTTTTACATTTAAACCGGTTTTCTATTTATTAGGGAGGGAAATTTGAAAAAGTTTTTCTTTGAAAAATCCCTTTTAAATTTGTGCTCCAAGCTATGAGTTGGAAAAGAACCCCCTTTTCCCCTTGAAAAAAACGAAATTTAAAAAAGGTTTCCCCCCTTTGAACGTTTTTTTAAATTTTCGGTTCAGTTCCATGGGGTTCACCATTCCCCTTCCAAAAACTGGACTTAACCCCCCTTTTTGGGGGAACCTTCGGAATGGGCTATGAAAAAACCGGCGCCCCCCAGTTTGGATTAAAATTAACCCCCTTTAATGATTTTTGGGGAAAGGCTTTTTTGGGGGCCTTAAAGCTTAGTCAAAACTAATTTGGTTCAAAACCCCTTTTGGGAAAAAAAGTTTTTTTGTTCTTTTCAAACAATTGAAATAAAAACCTTTTGATTTGGGGCAAAAAAAAATTTTTTAAAAAAAAGAAATGGGAAAACTCTATTCTTTTTTTTTCTTTTAAAACAAAAATTTCGTTTTTTAAAG
This sequence comes from Polypterus senegalus, assembly GCF_016835505.1. Lineage (NCBI taxonomy): Eukaryota > Metazoa > Chordata > Cladistia > Polypteriformes > Polypteridae > Polypterus > Polypterus senegalus. Next base: position 1,522 of record NW_024383844.1, read on the forward strand.
GGGGGTTTTCACATTTCCTCTTAGGGGGAAGGTTTTATGGTAAAAACTTGGGGAGTTTTATTAAAAAATTTAAAATCCTTCTGAAAAGAAAATTTTTGGGGATAAAAGAAATTTGGGGAGAAAAAATAAGAAATTTCTTTTACTTGTGAAAAAGGGTTTTTAAGGGCTTAGGATTGGAGGAAAATTTGGGAAAAAAATTTTTCTTTCAAAAAGAAAATTTAGTAGCCAAAATAAAAATTTGGTATAGGGGGAAAGGGGAAATTTTAGGGCAAAAATTAATAATTCCTTTTTTCCCGGAATTTTAAATAAAATAAGGCCCTTGTGGGAAAGGTTTTTTTAAAATTTTTAAAAAAGGGAAAAAATCAGGGGGGTGAGAAAAGGTTTTATGGGGAAGGTGGCCTTCCCAAAAAACCAAACTTTGGGGTTTTGGTGGGGGTTTTGGTCCCTTTTCCCCCTTTGGGTTTTTTCCTTTTTTTCCTTTTAAAAAATTTGGAAAACCCAAAGGGGGGACCTGACTGTGGAATTTAAATAAAAGGGGGGCTTAGTTTTTTACCAAAAGGATAAGAAAAATAGGTTTGGGGTTTTTACGGGTAAATATTTTAAAACCCCGCTACCTTTTACTATTTGTCTTATCAAACACTTCTGGATTTTGGTGCCTGAAACCACCCTAAAAAAAATGAAAAGGGGCATTTTTTGCCCTATTCCCCCAAATTGGGCAAAAAACCCCCTAACAAGTTTTTTTAAAAATTTTTTCCAAAGAATTGATTTTAAAAATCCTTCCTCCCCTTTTTTCGTTATTGTTATAGCACCTCGTCTTTTAAATCGGTGATTTTTGGTCCTCAAAGGAAAACCCTTTTTAAAAATTGGACTTTAAAATTTGCCTTTTGAACATCGATTTGGGATTACGGGGTTTCCAGGGTTTCCTTAAGGGGGGGTTTTCCGAAGTTTTTTGACTTTTCGAAAATCCCCCCTTTTTTGAACCCAAGGTACTTTTGGAAAATACAATTTTGTTCTTTATGGTAAAATTTTTTCCTTTGGGCCTATTTGAAATTTGCCCTTTTTTTTGGGGAAATTTACGTGGTTACCATAAAGGGGGTTTAAACCCGGGTTAACCATTGGGGGGGGCCCCGTACATCTAAAGGGGGAAAAAACCCTGTTATTGCAAAAAGAAACGAGGTGGGTTTTTCCTTTTTGGAGGAAATCTTTCTTTCCCGTGGCCTAAGGATACGTCATGGCTAGATTTGGGTTAATCCCCCCTTTTTTTTGGGAGAAAAAGGGGGATTTTGGGGGTTTTTTAAAAAAAATATGGAAACCAAAATAGCGTTTTTTGGTGCAAGGAAAAAACCCCAAAAAAAAAAAAAAAGCTTTTTGAGGGCGTTCTTTTGGGTTCACACCCCAAATTTTGAATAAAAAAAAAAAAATTTACCTTTTAAACTTTTCTCCCCGGGGAGGTTATGGGGGGAATCTCTTCTTTCTCTTGATTTTTTTTTTTTTAAAAACATGTGAAAAGGTCTTTCTGATGATGGTGAAAACTCTTATCGATGGGCAGATGTTGATAAATCAACGATGCTTCCCTCTCTCCCTTGTGAAAATGGTATATGCTAATGTGATCTAACTCAAGATATGAGGGGAAGGATTAAAACTGAATAAACAAATTTTCTGTGACAAAAAAGTAACAACTTCTAAAGTAGGCAACAACGGCAGCAAATTGTGGAGTACTGCAAGAAGAAACTTGTAAACAGTCTTCTGAGGACATTTACATTTTAGGAGTAAATTCATTTCCTTATCACCTCTGTGACCAGCTACAAGTATAATACAGTCATTGGTTGCTTCAAGTGATTTTGGTATGAAAAATACATACAAAATAATGTTGCTGCAGAATCAGGGGTTGGGAAAAGTTTGTAGTATGTACCAGAATAGCTGAGGATTTCTCCTTGTCGTTGTACCCTAGGTGTATGGGTCCAGAGGCTAATATTTCGGCAAAAGTCCATATAGTAGAACGTTACCTGGTGGATCTCACAAAGGACAATTTGTGAGAAATCCCAAAAAACAAAAATTACACAAGACCTATCTCCAGTGGTGAGTGTTTATATTTGTGCTATTCATTTTCCTTTCTTTCTCTAAGAACAATTGTGAGAAACTGCAAGGAAGGGACCTGATAGCTGAATGGTTAAAATTAAACCCCAATCAGTGGGCTGTAGCTTTGCTGTGACCAGTGGCCTAATGGATAAGCATCAGCCTCGGGCTGAGGATTGTGGGTTGAGTCCATCTGGGTCAATGAACTTGGGTTTTGAAAACACTGTCGAAGAAAAATATTCTGACTTTTTGGTCTTCACTCAAAGGCAAACTCCTCGAGGCGTGCTAGTGTTCTGAGATAGCTGTCTACCCTGGGGAAAACAAAAAAAAGTAGAAGGCGCAGTGCTTGCCCCGTATTCCACCTCAAACTTTTGAAAGTACAAAGGTCAAAACCCCTAACAATGTTTTAAGTTTGCAACTCTGATCCTGTATTATAATCCCGGTGACCTTTATTGGTGCCAATCAGAGAACACCTTATAAACGAGCTCTGGACTTGATGCATGAGACCTTAGAACATCTGAATCATGGGGGCCATAATTTATCGATTGTTTACCATGAGTTCTCATTTAACGGTAGGAGAATTTGCCAAAAGTTTTCCCTGACTTTCGTAGGGGAAACCTCGCCCCTTTTTCATAATTCATGACAAACTCAGCGTATGATGTTGGTATAAACACACACCTCTTTGTTCTCTTGAAAAGTGCGTGTAAAATTCGTTGGTTGCTCAGACCATTTGAACAGTTTCACCTTTGGGGCCTCGTTCAGTTACCATCTCGATGGTTCAGCCATACCGGTCTCACAACCGGACTTGAACCTGGATTGGGGTTGGCTTCGGTGACAGTGCTACGAAACCCAGGCTGCCACCCAGTTTGTTCAACAGTTAACCACTTGAGGATAGCACTTTCCTTGGGGGGATGGCTTTCTTGGGATGGCCTAATGGATAAAAGGGGTCAGCCTCCCGGGGCTAAATTGTGGGTTCAAATCCCCACCTGGGTCGTTCTGGCTGAAAAGGGGTCCCCTTTCTGTATGTTTCTTTTCAAAGACAATATTAGAATCCAAAATACCGTTTAAAATTTGGTGCAAAGGAAAAGGACCCATTTAATGAAAAAAAAAAGAACTTGTAGCAGGCTGTTCTTTGGATTCATTGCTGCCTCCCAAATTTTTGAAGGTAAAACAAACTTGGGAATTTCAGTTTTTTTGGGGTTTTTCATCCTCCCAAGGCAGGCCTGGAGGTTAATCTAAGCATCCCCTTGTCCTCTTGTATGTTTCTTTATTATAAAAAAATTAAAAGGGTCTTTCTGATGAGGGGTGAAAACTCAATGCGATCGGGCAAAATGTTGATAAATAAACGATTTTCCCCCTCTCCCCCACTTGTGAGAATGGTAAAATCTAATTGGGGACCCTAACCCCAAGATTGGAAAAAAAGGGTTAAAACTGAATAAACAAAGGGGTTAAAAAAAGTAACAACTTCAAAAGGGTAGGCAAAAAAGGGCAGAAAATTTGGGAAGGGTCTGCAAAAAAAAGAAATTTGAAACGGTCTTCTGAGGGACATTTACATTTTGGGGAGTAGAAATTCATTTCCTTATCACCTCTGTGCCCAAACTACAAGTAAAAATACAAGTCATTGGTTTGCTTCAAGTGATTTTGGTATGAAAAATACATACAAAATAATGTTGCTGGGAATCAGAGGAGGTTCGGGAAAATTTTGTTATATGTAGCCGGGGAATAGCTGAGGATGTTCCCCTTGTTTGTACCCTAGGTGTTTTGGGCCCAAAGGGGGCTAATTTTTCGGGCAAAAGTCCATATAGTAAAACGTTACCTGTGATGGATCTCAAAGGGGAAAATTTTGGGAAAATCCCAAAAAAAAAGAAAACACAAGACCTATCCCCAGTGGTGGTGTTTATATTTGTGCTATTCTTTTTTTCCTTTCTTTCTCTAAGAACAATTGTGAAAACTGAAAGGGGAAGAGGGCCCTGATGGCTAAATTTGAGTTAAAATTACATTTTTTCTCGATTGGTTTGGCTCATTTCTTGAAACGAAATTCTTTTCTTAAAACTATAAGATCTTTTTGGGAAACAATTTTTCCAGTTCTGCAACATTACAGCTCACTAGAAAAAGGTCATATTTTTCCCCAAAAACTGTTCATACATCTTAAAAGAAATTCCTTTTTAAAAAAAGCCCAGTACCATCAAAATGTCAAAGATCTTTCTCAATTGCGTTGGCTCATTTGCATTCACTTAGTGCTTTTTTTCCAAAATAACCTGGAGGGTTTTAGCACCCCATGGATCACCTGAAAAAAGTTTCGTATCTCCCAAAAATAGTTTACCCATGTGTCAAAACAAAATTTCCCCTTTTCCCCCTTTTTAAATAGTTAATTCCCCCAAAAATGCATCGCCCCTTTGGCGGCACTGAAAAGTCAAAATGCCTAATTTTTTTGTCACTTGGCAGAGGTCTAGCCAACAGAATACAATTATGAAAAACTAAAAAAAAGGATTTTACAGAAAGGACCCCCAAAAGTTTGACATCAGACACACTGCACTCCCTATTTTAAGGAAAATTTTAAAATTTTTTTATTGACACACATAAAGTAACTTCCATACATTGAGTACATAAAATGTATACAGAAATTTAACATTTACGAAATATAAACACAAAAAAAAAACAAAGAAAAATTATATCTAGCCTACGTGGGGGCACAGTAAAAAAAAGTTTCAAAATTAAGGTAACTTTCACTGGTTGTTTTCGTCACCGCCCCTCTCCTGGCCACCATCCTCATCCTCCTGGCCACCCCGCAGCGCTGCTCTCTGTTTGGCCATAGATTCTCATCCACATCAAAACCCCGGTTTTCCCTTCGTGCAGCGAAAAAGCGGCCTTGAATGTCTAACCACCCCTACACTGACCCCCTGAAATTTGTCCTAAATGCAGCACCCTTTTGCATGGAGCAGGGATCTCTGGTCTTGAACCTGATGTTCATAATTTCCACCCCCAAAGCGGGAAAAAATTCCTCAATGGGATTGGGAAAAGGTATGGTGGTGGTATGAGCATCCTTGGATGGAGTTTGAACCGGGGGCCCCTTGAAGAACATTTTTCCCACCCCATCACATAGTGTGGTAGGTGGGTTGAGACCCTCTCATTTTTTGGGACCAGATGTGTATAAAAAGGGGGTTTAAAAAAAGAGGGGCTTTAGTGTTTATATGGGCCTAAAAAAAGAGGATTTTGTAGCCACACCATTTCTCAGATATGGCAACACACATTGTTAAAGTACTTTTGGCCTGGGACCCACCTTTGGCCCCTGACCAATGATATTACGGCCCGTCTGGGGCCCCGGCCCGGGGTTTAAACCCCGCCTCCCGACAAATCAAAAGGTGTGAGATGTTTCTTTCCCCCCAAAAACCATTATTTCTCAATGAGTAAAAAAAAACCCAAAACAGTCATATGGGAGTCAAAAACCGGAAATGAAAATTACTGGGATTGTTCTATGTTCTCCTCCACAAGTTCAATTTTAACCCCTGGACTACTCCAGTGGTTTTCCCAAAAACCGGGGTACAGGCCCATCCCCCAAAAACACTGCAAAGGGGTATTTGAACACAAAAAGGGGAGAAAACTGTTGCAGTTTTTTGGCAAAATGCTGTAGTCAGATAAAAGGGTGGATTCTAAAGGGGAAAGGGAATAGAAAACCAAACAAATTGGGGAACCCCGCCCTGTAATGTTACTATAATAGACAACCAATAACTGACTTACATAAAAATTTTTTGCAGCTCTTTCACTCTTTAAAATTTCCCCTCAAATGGTCCCTGTAAATCTTTCATGGGCATCCTTGCTTCTTCAATACCGGTCTATTGTGGGGGGATGCTGATAGGTTGACATTTTTTGGGAAAATGGGATTGTCTTGAAGGTTCATCACGGATCTGTCTCAAAGTGAGAGCATTATTTGCAATCACCATGTTACAGATCTCTTGTTTTTTTGTTCATTGAGAAGTTTTCTTCTGCCACCCATGTGAGGTTGTCGTCCAATCCCAGGCGTAGAAGTCAAAGGGCAACACTGTTTCAATTAAGTAATGTATGCTTTTTTTTTACAGGGAAGAGTTACTGCTGTAACATCATATTGCAACATCACATTGAGGTAATATATTACAGTACTGTGGGCCCCCCAAAAACCCCCCGGAATGAAAGAGTTTATACATGTCTTGCTTTACAGTATGCACGGGACTGTTCTGTAAACTCCATCATTGACTTTGGGGGTTTCCTGTTTTCCCTGCGAAAAGGTTTTTGGGTGATGGGGGGGGACAGTGGCCCCAGCACTTGGGGTCACTTGGGACAGCCTCTGCCATTGTCGGGATGGTTAACCACGGTTACAATTGTGGCCAATCTCATCCGGGACAGCATGGTGTCTTGTGCTCCTCGGCCTCTTCCCCAAAATTTTTCCACCACGCATCCCCACTCCCCCCGCCTCTTCTTCTTCTTCCTCTTTTCCTCTTCCCTCCTCCTTTTTCTTCCTGAGAGGAGGTTGCCCTTCTTTAAATTTTCTTTGAGGTACCTCCATGTTCAAATGGTACTGGCCCCAGCCCAAACTCTATATATTTCCCGTTTTGGGAGCATTCACAACAATAGACAGCACCCAGGTAACTAAACAAACTGTTTGGGTTGGTCATCTGAATTTGGGGAAAAACCCCCTTCGTTGGTCAAGTTCTAATTTCCTTGGTTTTCAATTACTGTCATGAATTTATCAAATGTTCAAAAATTCATATATGGTGTTCGTGGTATTATGTTCTTGACTAATTTTTTACAATTGAACAGACTATTATTTGCATAGATTTACTTACACGATGAAATCATCTGACATGTTTTGGGAGAACAACCATTAGACTGAAATCAACTAATCAGTTTAGATCCCAAGTCTTTATTTGGAAAATGTGCTAAATGTGGGCTTATTTTTTAAATTTTCCCCGGCTACTTGTACTTAACCATTTTTCAAAAGATGCACTGAGACACTTGGGGCGTTTTAAAGGGATTTGTTTTAGAAAACAATGAAATTTCCCTTTTTGGGGGGACACGGTTGGGGTTTGGGTCTTTCCCTTTATTTTTTAGAATGTCATTTGGTTTCGAAATGGAAACCAATGAGAAAAACTGTAACATACCAATCAGTGGGCTGTAGCTTTTTTCTGTGACCCCTGGCCTAATGGATAGGGATCCAATCTTGGGAAACTGAGGATTGTGGGGTTTGAGTCCCATCTGGGTCCCAAAGAACATTGGGTTTTTCACTGTCGAAAAAAAAATATTACTCAACTATTTATCTTCACTCAAAAAGGGAAACTCCTCAGGGTGCTGGGGTTCCCGAGATAGCTGTCACCCCCGGCGGGGAAAACAATAAAAGTAGAAAAAGGGGGTTCTTGGCCCGGGATTCCACCTCCCAAAATGTGAAAATGGGAAAAAGCAAAAAAACCCCAAACAATGTTTTTTAAAGGTTTTTTCTTTACAACATTTAACTGGGAAATAGATTTTACAAAAAACGGTTCCATCCGGAGGTACATTCAGATGGCATTCGTTCCCCTGGGCTTTAACTCTGATCCTGTTTTCTAATCTGGTGACCTTTTTGGTGCCAATCAGGGAAACACCCTTATATAAAACGAGCTCTGGACTTGTGCATTTGACCTTAGAACATCTGAATCCTTTGGGGCCTAATTATCCCGGGGTGTTTACCATGAAGGGTTTTCATTTAACAGTAGGGGGAATTTGCCAAAAAAAGTTTTCCCGACTTTTGTGGGAATCCTCCCCTTTTTCATAATTCTTTACAATGCCCCAAGCGATGTGATGTTGGTATAAATAGCACACCTCTTTGTTCTCTTGAAAAGTCGATATTTAAAAATTAGTTGGTTGCTCTAGGGGCCTTATTTGAACAGTTTGCAGCCTAGAATTTCTGGGGTTCCAGTTACCATCTCGATGGTTCAGCCAACCCGAGTGCTCACAAGCCTGGACTTGAACCTGGATTGGGGGTTGGGCCTTCGATGACAGTGCTACTGAAAGACCAGGCTGCCCCCCCTGGATTATTGCATTCAACAGTTAACCCCTTGAGGATAAGCATTTACTTTCCTTGGAGAAGATGGCTTTCTTGTGGCCCAGTGGCCTAATGGATAAGGGGTCAGCCTCGGGCTGGAGATTGTGGGTTCAAAATCCCACCTGGGTCGTTCGTGAAACTAGAAAAAAGGTCCATTTCTGTATGTTTCTTTCAAGACAATATGAGAATCCCAAAAAAGCCGTTTAATTTGGTGCAAAGGAAAAAGGGCCCATTTAATGAAAAAACAAGAACTTTGTAGCAGGCTGTTCTTTGGATTCATTCTGCACTCCAATTTCTGAAGGTAAAACAAACTTGGGAATTTCAGTCCTTTTAATGGCTTTTCATCCTCTTAAGGCAGGCTTACTGGAGGTGAATCTAACATCTCCATCTGTCCTCTTGTATGTTTCTTATTATAAAACAGTGTGAAAAGAAGTCTTTCATGATGGTGAAAACTCTTATGCGATCAGGCAGATGTTGATAAATCAAGCATTCCCTCTCTCCCCTTTTGAGAATGGTATATACTATGTGATCTAACTCCCAAGATATAGAGGAAGGATTAAAACTGAATAAACAAATTTTCTGTGACCAAAAAGTACAACTTCTAAAGTAGGCAACAAGGGAGCAAATTGTAGGTACTGCAAGAAAAACTTATGCTTGGTCTTCTAGGGACATTTACATTTTGGAGTAGAAATTCATTTCCTTATCCCCCTGTGACCAGCTACAAGTATAATACAGTCATTGGTTGCTTCAATGTTTTTGGGTTGAAAAAATCCCTAAAAATAATGTTGCTGGAATCAGAGGAGGTTGCAGGAAAAGTTTTTATTGTACCAGAATATGGGATTTCTCCTTGTGTTGTACCCTAGGTGTATGGGTCAGGGCTAATTTTTGGGAAAAAGTCCATATATAGACTTACCTGTGATGGATCTAAAAAAAGGGAAATTTGTGAGAAATCCCAAACAAATTACTTACAAGACCTATCTCCAGGGGGTGGTGTTTATATTTGGCTATTCATTTCCTTTCTTTCTCTAGAACAATTTGAGAAACCAAAAAAGGGGGGCCTGATGGGTGAATGATTATATTTAAAATACCAATCAGTGGGGTGTACTTTTCTGTGACCCATGGCCTAATGGATGGCATCAGCCGGGCGAGGATTGTGGGTTGGGGGCCCATCGGGGCAATGAACTTTGGGTTTGAAAACCTTTGAAACAAAAAATCCGACTTTTGGGCTTCATAAAAGGGAAACTCCTCTGAGGGGCTAGTGTTCTGAGATAGCTGTCTACCCCCCGGCGGGGAAAAAAAAAGTAGAAAACGCAGTGCTTGACGTATTCCACCTCCCAAAATGTAAAGTAGCAAAAGGGAAAAAACCTAACAAAGTTTTTAAAGTTTTTTCTTTACAACATTAACGGAAATAGATTTTCAAAAACGGTTCCATCCTGGGTACATTCAGTGCATTGTTCCATGTCTTTCAACTCTGATCCCGTTTTTCTAATCGGTACCCTTTTTTGGTGTCAGAGAAAATTTTATAACGACTCTGGACTTGATGCATGTAGACCTTAGAACATCAATCCGAGGCCCTAATTTTCCGGGGGTTTCCATGATTCTCATTTAGAGTAGGGGGAAATTTGCCAAAAAAAATTTTCCCGACTTTGTAAGGAATCCTCCTTTTATAATTCATGACAATGCTCAAAACGGGCTGATGTTGGTATAAATAGCACCCTCTTTGTTCTCTTGAAAGTCGATATTAAAATTGTTGTTTGCTCTAGGGCCTTATTTGAACAGTTTTTGGGCCCAGTTTTTTTGCGTTCCATTACCATCTATGGTTCAGCCATTACGGGGGCTCACAACCCGGACTTGAACCTGGATTGGGGGTTGAGCGCCTTCGGTGACAGTGCTACTGAAAGACCAGGCTGCCACCTAGTTATTGCATTCAACAGTTAACCACTTGAGGATAAGCATTTACTTTCCTTAGGAAAAATGGCTTTCTTGTGGCCCAGTGGCCTAATGGATAAGGCGTCAGCCCCCGGACTGGGTTGTGGGTTCAAGTCCCACCTGGGTGGTTCTTGGCTAGAAAAGGGGTCCATTTCTGTATGTTTCTTTTCAAAGACAATATGAGAATCAAAATAACCGTTTAAATTTGGTGAAAAGGAAAGGACCCATTTAATGAAAAAAACAAGAACTTTGCTAGCAGGCTGTTCTTTGGATTCATTTGCTGCACTCAATTTCTGAAGGTAAAAACAAACTTGGGAATTTCAGTCCTTTTATGGCTTCCTCCATAAGGCAGGCTTACTGGAGGTGAATCAAAACATCTCATCTGTCCCTTGTATGTTTCTTATTATAAAACAGTGTGAAGAAGTCTTTTCTGATGATGGTGAAAACTCTTTCGATCGGGCAGATGTTGATAAATCAACGATGCTTCCCTCTCTCCACTTGTGAGAATGGTATATGTAATTGTGATCTAACTCAAGATATGAGAGGAAGGATTAAAACTGAATAAACAAATTTTCTGTGACCAAAAAGTAACAACTTCTAAAGTAGGCAACAACGGCACAAATTGTAAAGGTACTGCAAAAAAAGAAACTTGTAACGGTTTTTGAGGGACATTTACATTTTTGGGTAAAAATTTATTTCCTTATCACCTCTGTGACCAGCTACAAGTATAATACAGTCATTGGTTTGCTTCAAGTGATTTTGGTATGAAAAAAAACATACAAAATAATGTTGCTGCAGAATCAGAGGAGGTTGCAGGAAAGTTTGTTAGTATGTAGCCAGAATAGCTGAGGATGTTCTCCTTTCGTTTGTACCCCAGGTTGTATGGGTCCAGAGGCTAATATTTGGGCAAAAGTCCATATAGTAGAACGTTACCTGTGATGGATCTCACAAGGGGCAATTTGTGGGAATGCCCAAAAAAAAAAATTACTTACAAGACCTATCTCCAGTGGTGAGTGTTTATATTTGTGCTATTCATTTTTCCTTTTTTCTCTAAGAACAATTGTGAGAAACTGCAAGGAAGAGGGGACCTGATGGCTGAATGAGTTATATTAACATACCAATCAGTGGGCTGTAGCTTTGCAGTGGCCTAATGGATAAGGCATCAGCCTGGGCTGAGATTGTGGGTTCGGGTCCCATCTGGGTCAATGAACATTGGGTTTTGAAAACACTGTCAAAGCAAAAATATACTCGACTATTTAGTCTTCACTCAAAGGCAAACTCCTCTGAGGCGTGCTAGTGTTCTCGAGATAGCTGTCTACCCTGGGGAAAACAATAAAAAGTAGAAGGCGCAGTGCTTGACCGGTATTCCACCTCCAAACTGTGAAAGTAGCAAAAGCAAAAACACCCTAACAATGTTTTTAAGGTTTTGTTTACAACACTTGAACTGGAAATAGATTTTACAAAAATCCGGTTCCATCCTGCGGAGTACATTCAGATGGCATTACGTTCCATAGTCTTACAACTCTGATCCTGTATTACTAATCTGGTGACCTTTATTGGTGCCAATCAGAGGAACACACCCTTATATAAAGCGAGCTCTGGACTTGATGCATGTAGACCTTAGAACATCTGAATCTGGGCCATAATTATCCGTGTAGTTTACCATGAGTTCTCATTTAACAGTAGGAGAATTTGCCAAAAAGAAGTTTTCCTGACTTTTGTAAGGAATCCTCGCCTTCTTCATAATTCATGACAATGCTCCAAGCGATGACTGATGTTGGTATAAATAGCACACCTCTTTGTTCTCTTGAAAAGTGCGATATGTAAAATTACGTTGGTTTGCTCTAGGGCCTTATTTGAACAGTTTGCAGCCTCTGAGATCAGGAGCGGCACCTAATTTCGCGTTCCAGTTACCATCTCGATGGTTCAGCCATTACAGTGCTCACAAGCCTGGACTTGAACCTGGATTGGGGTTGAGAGCGCCTTCGGTGACAGTGCTGCTGAAGACCAGCTGCCACTAGTTATTCATTCAACAGTTAACCACTTGAGGATAGCATTTACTTTCCTTAGGAGGAAGATGGCTTTCTTGTGGCCCAGTGGCCTAATGGATAAGGCAGTCAGCCTCCGGAGCTGGAAGTTGTGGGTTCAAGTCCCACCTGGGTGTCGTTAGGCTAGAAAAGGGGTCCATTTCTGTATGTTTCTTTTCCAAAGACAATATGAGAATCCAAAATAGCCGTTTAAGATTTGTTGCAAAGGAAAAGGACCCATTTAATGAAAAAAACAAGAACTTTGTAGCAGGCTGTTCTTTGGATTCATTTGCTGCACTCCAATTTCTGAAGGTAAAAAACAAACTTGGAATTTCAGTCCTTTTTAATGGCTTCATCCTCCTTAAGCGGCTTACTGGAGGTGAATCTAAGCATCTCCATCTGTCCTCTTGTATGTTTCTTATTATAAAATGGCTTTCATGCTCTCCGTTGAAACAGTGCCCCTTACTTTGAGGGTGAATCAAAAAAAATTA
>NW_024383845.1:0-18151 GCF_016835505.1 Polypterus senegalus
CCTCAGCACCTCCTTAGTAGTCCCTGTTACTGCTCTGAGGTTATCCACTTGTTCACTTGTAAACACCTCAGAAAAATGTAAGTTTAGGGCATCTGCTATTTCATTGTCTGTATCTTTTAATTCCCCTTTACTATTCCTGATGAACTTGACCTCCTCCTTGACTGTTCTCTTACTATTTAAAGAATCTCTTGGGGTCTTCTTTCGCCTTATCTGCTCTATTCCTCTCCAACTGTCTTTTAGCCTCTCTGATATCCTTCTTAATGGTTGCCATCATGTTCTCATACGCTCTGCGATTCTCTTTGCAGTCATTAGTCTTATATGCCTTATACAGCAGTTTTTTCCTTTTGCAACTTCTTTTTTAAATCTTTATTAATCCATTGTGGAGTTTTTTTAGTTTCCTATTAATTCCAAGTTTAGGTCTGTATCTGTCCTGCATTACATGTAAAACATTTTTAAACCTGTTCCACTGCTCCTCGACTGTCTCCACATTTAAAAGCTTATCCCAGTCTATCCTACTTAGACTTTGTCGCATCTGCTCAAAATTAGCCTTACCAAAGTTCAACTTAACAATTTTAGTCTTTGCATCTGCACACTTACAAAATACTGAGAATTGTATTACATTCTCCACGTGACCCTAGTGGTCCAATCACCTCTACACCCTCAATTCTATCCTGATTATTACAGAATACTAAATCCAGACAGGCTTCACCCCTTGTTGGTGCTTTAACATGCTGTGTACAGTATCTGCTCCTATAACCTCCTATAATTGTTCTTATTTTCAGGGGTTCATAACTGCTGTAAAATGGAAGGCTCTTACCAAGCGTTCACAGAATTTCTAAAACATTGTATTATACAAAACCCCTGAGTAAAAAAGTGTTTATAACCTGTTGATGAAAATACTGTTTTAAATTAAAGCCTGAACAAGATAACTGTTTTCTATTCAACATATAAAATGCTTAGTAAATAAAGAGAGACTAAATACAATTTATAACAAAAATGGGACGGCTGAATAACCAAGGGAATCTAACTTAGCTTGAAATGCCGCAGAGTGTTTTACACATAAAACCCTACACAGTGGTTCTCAAACTCAAGGACCCGCTAGAAGTAACAAAAAGGGGACACGAAGATGTGAAAAAAAGAAAACAAGAAGCGAAAATATGAAAAATACATCTATTGAACCCAAAACAAATTAACTTAAACTACCTTCTGATACAGAAAAATAAATATAGAGATAGATAAATGTCGATAAAAATTAAGTTGGTATAATAAAAGTGTCGTGAGAATAAAATCTGATTTTTTCATGATGAGCAGGCCAAAGATTTGGCCGTTTGAGAAAAATAATCGTACATGTGTGTTGTAAGCAGAATCTATTTTAATTCAATGAACTTCGTCTGTGCAACCTGCTTTCTTATAAATCTCCGTTTAAATGCACGAGTGTACTTACAGAGTTTTCCTTTGTCAAAAGGCTCCTAGGTGATAGAAACGAGCTAAGCAAAAAATTTAAAAAATCACTGACCGCAGCAAATCCTAAAACACACGTGGAATCAGTCTCTCTTGTGCGGTTTGGGGTTACTTTTAAAAATAACTTCATTATATTACTCACACGTCTAAAATCACCCGGAATTTGGGCTACTATTCTGTATTAAAATCATTACATTTAATGAAATGAATGAAAACACCATTACAGTAAGCTCCTGGAGTCTGCCTCTAACCGGTTGTTCAAATAAGAGTTTATAAAGCAAAAATGTTTTGTTATCTCAGCCTTTAAAAACAGGCGGCTCTGTACAGAGAGAGGCCATTTCGAACAGTAGGCATTTCACAAGCGGGTCCCTTCTGCAGGTCGTTCAGAATCCTTTTATTATGTCAGAGTTAATGCACCACCGGCCTGCGCTTTAAAGCCACTCCTAAATATTCTTAGAAGAGAGGACCCTGTTTGAATTTTCAGACGCCAAGACAAAAACTACTGCGATTGGTCAGCCCTGAGGAAGCCCCTTGAGAAACTTCTTCACTGTGTAAAGGACTAGCTTCTAAAAAACAAAAACAAAAAGTCCTAAGCTTCCAAGGTTTGCCTCGGCTCATTAAAAAACACACGTGCTCTCTCTTTAAATCAATCCATCCACACATGCAACCACAGCTCATGCGTTATCACCCTGCAGACTCTATTCCGCTAGCTGCTTGTCCATATAGAAAACTCTATTTTAAGTTAGCTAAACAGAATCTCGAACTAAATAGGTTATTTTGTAACTACCTGAAACCTCAACCCCTACACCAAGATAAAAACTTTATCAAAGCAGACACCCTAGTTCTTAATCCTATTCATTTACACATGAACAATACACTGGAGACGTTTACAAGTCGCCCGGACTTTGGACACAATGCGCACGCCCTAGCTCGCGCATACACGCACGAGTGCTCTGAAGGACCTTGCAAGCCTAAAGCATTTTTAAAAAAAGGGTCTTACCTGAATCCGTATAATAGATCGGAGACTCTACGGGGATATAACCCTCTAAAATATATATATATATATAAAAAAAAGGATTCAAACTTCCATGTTTAAAAATATGTTCGTTTAACGCTTATAAGAATCATGAATAGTGTGCATGAAGAATAGTTATATTTCATTTCATCCTATACAAAGATAAAAGAAATCATTTTTCTAAGAAGTTCATATAGACGCTGGCGGGCTATGTGCTTTGGAAACAGTTGAAAATGACCGACGTATTCGTGGCTTGCCAAAGGGGTGTTTTAAAGGCCTCTAGTTAAACCAGCACACTCCACTATAGCCTCGTGTGCTTCCTTATAAAGCTCCATTTAAACGCACAAGTGCATTTACAGAGTTTTCCTTTGTCAAAAGGCTTCTAGGTGATAGAACTGAGCTAAGCAAAAAATTAAAAAATCACTGACCGCAGCAAATCCTAAAACACACGTGGAATCAGACTCTCTCTCGAGCGGTGTGGTGTTACTTTTAAAAATAACTTCATTATATTATACTTACACTATATAACGTTTTTAGGTTGCTCATTTTGTAAGGGACGGCAGACATGGGCTGGCATCTCGACATGTACAGGACGTGATTCATTACTCAGCCAGGAGGACAATGTAATTAAGGAAATGAGGGTTTTGCTCTTTTTTTAGTAACTGTCTTTTGTCTGATTTTAGACGCCTCCAGGAAAATAAACCCTAAAGTTAAACTCTGTATATATGTGAACATTTTTGGTATCAGCCACCAATCAGCCCAGGCTAGATATTTTAGACGTCTCAAACATGATTTGAAAGGGAACAGGCATACGTCTGTGTGATTTTTACAAGGCTTATATATCAAAATATATTTAAATGGGGATGTAAAAAGGTTTTAGACCAATTTTAAAGCATCTCTCTTTATAGAGCTGTATTATGGAAGTGCTTTATGATACCAAATGTTTGACAATCATTTGAACCGGACACAAGCCACGCTCGTTGCACCGCGTCTTTGGAATGTCTCCTAAAAACATCCTTTGTTTTACAAGCTGCATTCCACAAGGTAAGGTAATTTTTGTTGCCTAGGTGCTCTGAATCGCGGCCCATCCTTTCCCCCTAACCAGTCACACAAACACCTGCCATCTCTGGGCTGTGAAACGCATTTCTGTATCCCCGGGGGTCCGATCTGTTTAAGGCTATGGTTTTAAGACTCAAGGGACAAATGCCAGCGTGGTTTCGAATCCCGCTTCTGGTAAATATTTGTGCTCCGTTCACTCTGGGATTATCTGAATACAATTCTAACTTTTACAACAACAACAACATTTATTTATATAGCACATTTTCATACAAGCAGTAGCTCAAAGTGCTTTACATATTAAAGAATAGAAAAATGAAAGACACAATAAGAAAACAAAATAAATCAACATTAATTAACATCAAATAAGAGTAAGGTTCTTTGGCCAGGGGGGACAGAAAAAACAAAAAAAACTCCAGACGACTGGAGAAAAAAATAAAATCTGTAGGGATTCCAGACCATTAGACTGCCCAGTCCCCTCTGGGCATTCTACCTAACATAAATGAAACAGTCCTCTTTGGATTTAGGATTCTCACAGAAGGACTTGATGATGATGATGGTCACGTAGACTTCTGCCTTTCAATCCGTCCATCATTGTTTGGGCATCAT
Organism: Polypterus senegalus; assembly: GCF_016835505.1. Taxonomy (NCBI): domain Eukaryota; kingdom Metazoa; phylum Chordata; class Cladistia; order Polypteriformes; family Polypteridae; genus Polypterus; species Polypterus senegalus. Next base: position 4,142 of record NW_024383845.1, read on the forward strand.
TAAGCTTTGAGTAGGTGGTGGCCTACCACCACAAAGAAACTGGAAAAAGAAACAGAAAAGAGAGTAGGGGTAGTAGTAGAAAACTATTTACCGTGCTTTCGCGATCTGTTTCCTTAGGGGCAGCTGATTATTTCAAATGGGAGATGATGGATGGAACAGGGCTTTTTTTAAAAAGATATACAAAATATACATCCGAGGCTAGCGTCTCCAACGTTCTTTAACACTAGAATTACCAGAGCCTACGAAAATACTCGTAATTCCGTCCCACCTTAAACTGCTTCTTAAATCCCTTCACACCTCTCCGCCAGCGCCCTTTGTCTTCTAAATGTGCTGATAAAGAGAAGCCGGCTATTCCATCCCCCCACCAATTTAGAACATGCACGAACTTCTCTCAGCTCAGGCCTTGATTGAGTATCTGGGAGTGAAGTGGAGTTTTAGAGCGGAAATAATAGATCGTTGTTTGGAACACACGCATTTCATGTCTGTTCCGTTTCTACAGTAATCTGTGTCAACACATTGTTAAAACAGAAACGTTTTTTATATTCTAGTAGTAGATGTCAAAATGTAGGCAAAAACTATATAGTGTATGAAGCCTGAAGTCCAAATAGCAAAGAAACATTTTCACAAGAATAACACAATTGCACTTTTATTCAAACATATAACTGCAGAAAGAAAAAGCCGCCTTAACATGCGACATTAACACCAGTTTACTGTAACTGACTCTGTGGCTCAATAGACTCAGCCCCCGCTTGGGAATCAAGGGGTCGTGGGTTCGATCCTGCACCCCTCCGTTTTGAGAAGTAAACTGCTCTTGTCTTACTGTTTTAGAATAAAAGCATACATTTGATTTCAGTCTGTAACAGCCAGTGCAGTTTATGATCCTTGTAAAGGTTAGCTTTTTTTATTCACTTTTCACTCTCTCAGTCGCGTTCAGAATCAATCCATACAACCCCATCTGACACGGCTGTTTTCACTAAAATCCCCCCCCCGGTTCTGACACACAAACGCTGGAAGCTGCCTTCTTTGTATCTCACCGTCACTTGCTTTTCGTCTTATTGAGTGTTCCTGCCAGTCCCGCATGTTGGTGTCTTAGCGGTGGCGCTGACCTGCGCACTGCTGAGTTTCCACCTTTTACTGCTTTGAAGTCAGCGCAGCCTTTTTTCTTTTCTTTTAAACTAAGGACTCGCTGTTCTGGCGAGCGGTTGTTATTTACTAATGCGATATCAGTTACTGCTGCTTTCTACCCTGCCGCCTCGATGCTAATTCAAATACAGATAACAAGAAAAAGAACAAGTACAAGTACAAATAACTTTAACAAGCGCACTTCAAACACTCAGCTACTTTTTGCTCTTGTGCGGTGAAAAAAAGCAAAAAACCTTCTAAAGGGAAAAAAGCTTTAAAAATTCCCACATGGTTCCTTAGCGGCAACCAAAACCCAAGTTTTTAAGAGCAAAATGCATTTTTTTATTTAAATCTCACACCACAGAACAAACCAACAACTCTCAACAGACTCTAGCGTTTGCAAAGCACACGTCAGCACAAAGCACACGTGACTGTCAGCTCTCAGTGTTGTGTTCTCTCTTTGTGTTCATCTACAATCAGACCTATAAATAATATTGTTGGTGATGATACAGATGGCATAAATATTTATCTTAAATAACTCAAAAGTTCTCAGTTTTAGGTTGCCACCGCTGTGCATAATGATAATCGGAGATAAAGTCCTTACACACCTCACCATGCTCACATCTTAACACACTCATTCATAAAATTGCCCAAATATACACCCAGCTGTGGTCTCAATCTTGAGCCACCTTTACCACATTAATTCAGCCATCTTGTGGACAGTAGGTGTTGTGAACGGTACCCGGGCACAGACAGGCGGACATGTTGTTTTGACACCACCACACGTTTATTTACAAACTATTTACAATAATAGGTCACCAAGACCCCCAATCAATGGTCACAAAGACCCAGTCACGTGCACAAACCCCAAACTGTCACTCAGTCCTGGCCACAATGCCTTTCTTCGGGCCGCCTCCACTCTCCACTGCTTCGTCCTCCTTCCACCCGACTCCAGCCCTGAATGACGGAGGCGGCCCCTTTATGGAGGACCGGATGAGCCCCAGGTGTTCCCGGCAATCTTCTGGCCACGCCCAGCGTGGCGGAAGTGTCGACTGTCCTCCCGGCTGCTCCCCGGGCACCGTCCTAAGTCTTCCCCAGCACTTCCTGGTGTGGCAGGAGTGCTGGGGAACTCATCCCAAGGCATTGGGGGCCTCCTGGCGGTGGCCACAGGCCCCTACAGGGAAGAGCTTCCAAGCCCTTGACCCGTGGCCCCCAAAGCAACCCGGAAGGCGAACCCCACGTGATCCAGGCCGGGCTCTGACCCTCTTCCGGTCCCTCCTGGCGTCCCGGCCGGGTCATGGCCCCTGGCATCCCTGACAGTGTCAATCCTCCCTTTGGAAGACGTCAGCACTACGTTCCAAAATGCAAATCACTGGGTCATTTTTGAGGTCACATTCATTTCGATTTCAATTTCAAGGGTTATACCCAAGCTTCTTATTAAGGATTCATATCTTCAGAGATATTCAGACTTCATCTGGGCTTTTTAATTCTCTTATTTCCGGCGCCGCATCCGAGTGGCAGCCTTTCCAGCAGCTCCGTATATGACTTTATCTTTTTACCTTTTTATCTTTTTTATGAGAAAGAGGGGTCCTTTCATCGGAGCAACGTTTCAGCCGTGGCATAGCCAAATAGGGAGGCAGCTAGATGGATGAGGTCTCCAGGACTCTAAAAATATCCAAACCTAATTATGTCATATCATCTACTGTTAAACCGTAATTCTAAAATTTTTATTATTATGCTGTCTTAAGGAATTGTTCTGTTCTGTGTATTGTATTGTATTGACCCCCTACTTTTGACACCCACTGCACGCCCAACCTACCTGGAAAGGGGTCTCTCTTTGAACTGCCTTTCCCGAGGTTTCTTCCATTTTCCTACAAGGTTTTTATTGGGAGTTTTTCCTTGTCTTCTCAGAGCGTCAAGGCTGGGGGGCTGTCAAAAGGCAGGGTCTGTTAAAGCCCATTGCGGCACTTCCTGTGTGATTTTGGGCTATACAAAAATAAACTCTATTGTATTGTATTGTATTGTATTGTATTGTATTGTATCTCTAATTTTCTCTATTTCACTGATCACTTCTACCACTTTCTTTTATGTGGAATTGCTCCCAGGACACTTTTTACTATTTTACTACTTGACCTGGATTTTTACACTCCGAGAATCGCCTATTCAAGTAGTCAGCTTAAAGCACAGAGAAGAAATGCTTATGCCGGTGAGGTTCCTTATTTACCTGACGAGGTAAGAAGGCGATATCGGGGCAGCCGAGCGCAAAGATAAAAGATAAGATTAAAAGACAACTTGAGAAAAATGGCGTTATAAACCGTGGTGCCTTCTGTGATCCTGGGAAATGTAAACTCACTACCAAATAAGATGACAACTGGCTGTGCTGGTGAAAATGTCAGAACCTACAGAGAATGCAGCTTGCTGTGTTTTAGTGAAACGTGGCTAACGTCTATCATCCCAGATGCTAACGTGGAGCTACCGGGTTTAGCACAGTTAGAGCGGACAGAGACGCAAGTACCTGTGGAAAGAAGAAAGGAGGAGGACTCTCTCTATGTCAATACAAAGTGGTGCAACTCAGGACATGTAAGCGTTAAAATCTCCACTTGCTGCAAGGACATCGAACTGTTGGCCGTAAGTCTGCGCCCTATTACTTGCCCAGAGAGTTTGGACACGTGATTGTTGTTATTGTTTACATCCCCCCTCAAGCGAACGCGGAGATGGCGAGTGACATCATCCATTCCGCAGTTGCTAAGTTACAAACGCAGCACCCTGAGGCACTTGTGCTAATCGCTGGAGACTTTAACCATGTAACGCTGGACAAAACATTACCTGCCTTCTCCCAGTATGTGGATTGTAACACTCGGGAAACAGGACTATCGACCTACTGTATGCAAGCGTTAAAGGCGCATACAGCGCCACCCCACTGCCTGCGCTTGGGAAAGCAGATCATAACCTGGTTCTGCTTCAGCCTCAATACAAACCAAGAGTGAGGGCTACCTACAACCACGCTCATTCAGGAAGTGGTCCCTGAGGCAGAGCAGGCTCTGAGAGACTGCTTTGGAACTACAGACTGGGATATATTGCTGGGTCACATAGTGAGAACATTGAAGAGGCTGTTGAATGCACAACTGATTACATCAACTTCTGTATGGACATTGTAGTTCCAGTAAGAACAGTATGCTGCTATGCTAACAACAAGCCATGGATTACAAGTGACATCAAGGGCCTTTTGAACCAGAAGAAAAGGGCTTTTAAAGGTGGTGATCAGCATGAGCTCAAGCGCGTGCAGAAGGAACTCAGAGTCCAGCTCAGGGCGGAAAAGAGCAGTACAGGAGAAAGCTGGAGCAGAAGTTGCAGAACAACAGCATGAAGGAAGTGTGGGATGGGATGAAGATTATCACTGGCTGCAGCTCGAAGCGGGGTGCCGCCATCGAGACAGACGTGGAGAGAGCAAACCAAATGAACAACTTCTTTAATAGGTTTGATCACAGTAACCCACTCTCACCTCGAGTACTGCATCCTCCAACCATCCTTCTGCTGATACCAGCATAGGTGAGACATCCCCACCCACAATTACAGCAGCCCAGGTGAGCAGAGAGCTGAAAAGACTTTGTGCCAGCAAAGCAGCGGGTCCAGATGGTGTATCGCCACGACTGCTGAAGGCCTGTGCGTTGGAACTGGGGAGTCCTCTACAGCATCTTCAACCTGAGCCTGGAACAGGGAGAGTCCCAAGGCTTTGGAAAACATCTTGTATCACTCCTGTCCCAAAGGTATCACGTCCTAGTGAGCTGAATGACTTCCGGCCTGTTGCTCTGACGTCACATCTGATGAAGACCATGGAGCGGCTGCTGCTTCACCACCTGAGGCCACAGGTCCGCCGCCCTCGACCCTCTGCAGTTCGCATACCAGGAGAAGGTGGGAGCGGAGGATGCCATCATCTATATGCTTCACGATCCCTCTCCCACCTGGACAGAGGCAGTGGTGCTGTAAGAATTATGTTTTGGACTTCTCTAGCGCCTTCAACACCATCCAACCTCTGCTCCTTAGAGACAAGCTGACTGAGATGGGAGTAGACTCACACCTGGTGGCATGGATTGTGGACTATCTTACAGACAGACCTCAATATGTGCGTCTTGGGAACTGCAGGTCTGACATTGTGTTCAGCAATACAGGGCGCCGGGGACTGTACTTTCTCGGTCCTGTTCAATCTATATACATCAGACTTCCAATATGACTCGAGTCCTGCCACGTGCAAAAGTTAAGCTGATGACACTGCTATTGTGGGCTGCATCAGGAGTGGGCAGGAGGAGGAGTACAGAAAGTTAATCAAAGACTTTGTTAAATGGTGCGACTCAAACCACTTACACCTTAACACCAGCAAGACCAAGGAGCTGGTGGTGGATTTTAGGAGGCCCAGGCCCCTCATGGACCCTGTGATCATCAGAGGTGACTGTGTGCAGAGGGTGCAGACCTATAAATATCTGGGAGTGCAGCTGGATGACAAATTGGACTGGACTGCCAATACTGATGCTCTATGTAAGAAAGGTCAGAGCAGACTATACTTTCTGAGAAGGTTGGCATCCTTCAACATCTGCAGTAAGATGCTGCAGATGTTCTACCAGACGGTTGTGGCGAGTGCCCTCTTCTACGCGGTGGTGTGCTGGGGTGGCAGCATAAAGATGAAAGACGCCTCACGCCTGGACAAACTTGTTAAGAAGGCAGGCTCTATTGTAGGATTAAAGTTGGACAGTTTAACATCTGTGGCAGAGCGACGGGCGCTAAGCAAACTCCTGTCAATCATGAAGAGTCCACTGCATCCACTTAACAGTGTCATCTCCAGGCAGAGGAGTAGCTTCAGTGACAGACTTTTGTCACCGTCCTGCTCCACTGACAGACTGAGAGATCGTTCCTCCCCACACTATGCGACTCTTCAATTCCACCGGGAGTAAATGCTAACATTAATTTTATTTTAATTTTTTCATTTTATTACTATTTAATTTAATATTGTTTCTTTGTATCAGTATACTGCTGCTGGATTATGTGAATTTCCCCTTGGGATTAATAAAGTATCTATCTATCTATCTATCTATCTATCTATCTATCTATCTATCTATCTATCTATCTATCTATCTATCTATCTATCTATCTATCTATCTATCTATTTCACAGACCACACACTCACCACCGTATGTATAAGACACTCCATCTCCTATGGGCCAAATTATTACTTCACTTCACTGATTTCCATAACATATATACTCATCAAGCCATGATGTTAATCATCTGACCTGTATCACCATCAACATGCTAGCCTAAAGTGTTTTATCCTATTCTAGAAGTTATGGATGTCCTGACCTATAGTATGTGTCCCTTATCCCCAAAATACTAGTTATGTGTCCCATCCTATATGCTTACTATTATTCTTTTCAATTAAATAAATGTACCTCAATGTAAAGCTCTATATTATTTGCTATAACACTACTTTGTACAATCAATAACCTAGAATATCTAAACTAGACTGACCCTAACTAGTAATACTGTAGTGCAATGTCTCTTCAATGACAATCACTTAACAATCTCTAATAGATCCCTTATGTTAGATTAGACTCAATTCTGATTAACTTTACAGATAACAAAATCATTGGTCCTTAAAGGTGACTTATTATCTCAAACAAAATATCAGAAGGCATATCATTTATCTAAAAATATCTATTCTTAACCACTATGAATTCATAATAATCATGTAGTATTCCCGTTAATTTTGCTTTGCTTACAAATAATTAGCTTTCCCTTCTATACCTTTCATACTTCACAGTTCAAATATTTTTAATTTAAAAGATGTTGCTGTTTATCAAACAAGTGGACAGTCAAAGTAGGCTCCAGCAAGAACATTGAGCCCTGCAGAGTAAAAGTGTGACAGATTTTCTTCTCTAATAAGGACCAAAGCAGGTGTTGGGGTCCAACATCCCAAGCAAAAAGGACTCAAGTAGGCAGATGTCATCTATGATTCGGAATCCACAATGATCTTTTGGGCTCAAACATCACCAGCACAGTTGAGCTCTTGGCTGCAGGTATCCATGATGTCTGGAACTGGAATCGAAGTGCGTTGTCCAGTAGTCAGCTGATCGATGGCCTGATTCACGACTTGATTCCCTCTCTGGTATGGCTGGGTTCTCCTTGGAGTCAGATAATTAGTTTATCTGCAGACCTTTATCACAGCCCAATCTCTGGTTCAACTTCGAATGATGTCATCTATGATGCTCTAGGAAAAAACAGCTTTCACCTGCAGACGTAAAGACTTAAAAACACTCATTTAAATAGTCAGCATATTAATTCTTCATCGGTAGGATCCAAAAAACAATATGTCATAAGATGTCAGATCTGTTTCGTTGGGGTCACCCCTATTAAAAATATTGCTAGCAGTGAAACAAACAGTCAGTTCAATCCAGTCTGTGCTTGTCTAAGTCAATTTGTCTTTAAACAGTCAGAGTACAAATTTAAATTGATCAGCACAAAGTTCAAGTCCTCCTTTATAGCTGTTTCCAGTTTGGCTGACGTTGCAATTTCCACTCAATTGAAGACGATGTCCCAAGTCATTATTATAAAAATAAAGTCAATCAATGTATTACAAAGGGAAATGTACTCAATAATAAATCATTACAAAAATTGGTCCCAATAATATTGGCATAATATTCAAATTATCTGCATTTGTTCCATAATAATTAAAAAATGGCTTCAAAATTTAAACTGGTTTCAAAATGTCAAATGTAAACACAATTCAACCTACTTCTACCAATACTTATTATACCAACCCTTGCCCCCCTCCCTTTTGACAATATTGCTGTTTTCATTTTACAAGTAGAGGAGATGTGGAGCAGGAGGGTAACTGAAACTGATCTCATTCATATAATAATATTGAATAAAAGCCACATTTTATAGCTCCCTTACTGGGAAGACAAGTACGTCCAGGGATAGAGAACAAACAGAAGCAAAGAGAAGGTTGAGTATTTATTAGTTCAAGAGCCACGCTCCATGGAGGTTGGTGTAAAAATCAAGAAGACTTCAGTCAATTCTAATAAATTTATCATACTGTTCATTGTACCCTCTCTTTTATAATCACCGTCAAGTATACCAGCAACCTCCAGAGAACATCTCATAGTCAGCATAGCAAGTAGAGTCAAGAAAGAAATCCACAATCTGGACGGGTAAAATCTTAATTACTTTTCCTTTTTGACATTAAATATATATATAAAAAAAAATAATTAGGCTCCACATTTCCTCTCTCATGTATCTAATTATAAAGCATTGTTCAAATGTACAAAGTCCTAAAAACATTTTTCTTTTTACACAAGGTGTTCACGTTTGAGTATATTTGGAGCATATCTAAGATTAATAAGGTCAGTGAAGTAAAATATTTTAATAAATTATTTCAAAGGTTATTTAGCAGCAAAAAATAATCTTGGACTTCATCTCTAACTCCTTATAAAAAGCTTAAGGTTTCAATACATGTATCCCAAATAATATTTCTTTCTTTCTTTTTATTACTAATTATTTTAATTCAAACACCACATACATTTGGATCTTAGTTTTTTAGAATCTTAATAAAATGTCTCATTCAATATTTCATTAATGCATTAAAAATATAAAAGTGAACCTTCCATTAGTTTTGTTGTGATCCCAGTATTCCAGTCTATTTCACACAAACATGTCAATATTACACACAAAGGAAATGAGGAAAGAAATCAATATATCAGAATGCCCCATAATGTAAAATGTGCCTTTATTTATGTATTTATTTATTTATTTATTTATTTGTTTATTTATTTACTATGAGGCCCTCTAAGAGATTTGCACATCCCTACCCATATTTAGAATGAAGAACCCACTTCTTTGTCAGGTCATTTATCTCAGAATCTCAAACTGAGAAAATACTTTCAATCTCCTTCAGTTCCATACCCTGATCTCGTGTCCTCATAACCTACTGCTAAAGTCACTTGATCTCGCACATTCTCTCATTCTGATCTTTCAGATGTTTATGACATGTTTTTCAGAATGTGAACTCCAAAGAGCGCAGTCTGTTTTTCTCTTAGTTAACCCCCTTTTTCCCTCTTTTTTTAACACTACCTGGACTGGAAGCCACTGTTTTTCTTCAGCTTCATTTACTATTTTAAGGAATGTCTCCTTCAATTGAATTTTTATTCCTTTTAATTCAAATCCTCCCCTTTATCAGAGTCTGGCCAGTACTCAAATGAAAGGGGTGCTCATATAATATCACGCCTAATCTGGAGACTTTTTACACCACCTGTTCATATCTTTTTATTTTAATTTAGAATGAAGAGCTCTTTGAATTTCAACATTTACATTCACATTCTCACACACATTAATATCAATTATTTCATCCTTGCAAACAACACCACATATTTTTACACATACTCTCAAACACACTGACACGTATTTAACATACACACATAGGGATCCCTTTAATACACTAGATAACATACATAAAATCACCCAAACCATTGTTTTAATACATTCAACCTTACCCCAGTTTTGTTACTTATTATTTATTATTACACACTATATTTGGAAACAATGCAGCAAAGGAATCAGACAGAGAAAATGAATTCTGAAGAAGAGAAAGTCCCATTCTCACTTAACATTACCAATCAGGACAAACGAATATAAAACAGCCTGTCATGACGTTAGCTGGTGTTAACCCTAAGAAACATAACACGATCCTACTCAGCTCGAAACGGCGCTGGTTTCTAGATCGAGGAGACTCCATTGGCAGAATGACTCAGCGACAACGAGGAATTGCTTCCGTGGCGATCCATTCCTGCAACAATAAGGACAAATCCAACTATCAAGAAATCACGCGGTTCGATACCACAGCAAGACGGCACTCCCAGCAAAAAGACTAAACGGTCATTGAGAATATTAACTCAAAACAAGTAACATGTAAGCTGTAACATAAACCACAAATTAACTCGAATCTTAGCATAAGTGCTAACCACTGCGCCACCACACACTCCACCGTAATAGTCCCTATAGAGCACAATTTCACATACACACGTGACAAGAAAAAGAAAAGGACAGAAGGAAATTGAAAGACATTGTTTCCCTTGAATGTTATAGTTATCAAAAGTGCGCTCTTCCTTAAGACGTGATCAGGGTCCGAAGGAAAGATGCCTCGCATATTTTATAAACATTTGTATAATTAAAAGTGAATGCATTTTTCATTTTATCAAATGTTACACATACTCACATTTATTTTAACCCATATTTACTCAGAGCTCTGGAAATTTATATGCACAAGGCAGAGTCAGCAAATCATAATTGAACTACATTACCCAGAAGTCTCCATGTTTGTGCTTTCTTACTCCCAAACACACACACGCACACCCACAGAACAAATAACAGGCGCGCTGACACATTTTTAGCACAAACATATTTACACACACACAGAGAGAACAATTAATGCTCAGGCACACATTGAATAAGTTCAGCACAGACATATTCACACACACAGACAGACATTAGCGAGCGTCAGGGACCTTTGAAGTTAAATACGGTGCACTTTTCTTTTTTCGCGCATGATATTCTTCTCAACGCTTGTTATTCTTTCCCCACAAATATAAGTACAGATATATACATATTTACACACAAATCTATATACTCAAACATTTTTCTATCGCTTCATTTTTCTTTTGATGCTATCCTCCTACATTGTTCTGAAGGCTGCTTTACTTATCAGAATATAAAAACAACTCCAATTGTTTTTAACAGGGAGTAACATGAAGCACAAGTCTTTGAATCAAGTTAACCTTTTTCAAAACCTCACATTTTAATATCCGAATTCTTATTATAGTACTTTCCTAATTTACCAAAAGCTCGCACTTCTTCTAATTGTCTATATTTATGTTAATTATGCTTTCTTGATAATTTTACGAAATCCTTCTGCTGCAAGGAAGGAAACCCATGCCAACTAAAAGTACTTAAATCATGGTATTAAATTTATTTTTAAGAAATTAAGTCACTTGAACTACGTTAATGCTTTTCTGGATATATTTTTGTAATATACGCTCTCTGATCTTTAATTCATTTCCTCTTAACTCACTAATTTGACTTTCATATATTTCTTTGCTGTACCTCCTAACAGTGACAGCGTCTTGATGAAAATCTGAGATGTCTCATCTAACTCTGCATTTCATTCTCAAGCTGCTCCAGGGGGAGACTTTCAGGGAGTTCCCTCCAAACAGGTGTAGTCATTGTTTGACCAATAAGCTTTTCATGTGGGGCTAAATATGTCGCTCTGTCATTCTCCGAACGATAAAACATTAAAGCCATTGGCATAGCATTTTCCCAATTAAGGCCAGTGTCTTCGCAGGTTTTCACCATCATTTGTTTTATAATCCTATTTCTTCGGCCCACCATTTCCTGTGTTAGGGGGTGGCACCCACAGCCATATATTTGTATTATTCCACTGCTCCGTGTCTGCTGCTGCTGCCTTGGAGCTGATTTGATCTTTTGTTCTTTTAGTTCGTCCTGTACTGTTTCTCTCTTTCCTCCTAACTCTTTCTCCTCAGTTTCATCTCTATTTGCCCTTTAAATGTTCTTTTTCCTTTTATCGGTGGTAACTTATATGCCATACCTAACAGGAGTGTTAATGGGGTTCCACTCCTATCTCTCCGCTATCCAAACACCAACTCGCTCCTTCTAATGTGTTTCTTTTCATTGCTTCCCCCATAAACATTTGCATTATGTTCAGTTCCGTTTTCCTCTTATTATTTTCCCTTTTTTCGCTCACATCTTCTGTTTTATTATTTTTTATGTGCTCTATCATTTCTTTGCACAATTCCAGACTAAATGAACCTTTTGGTGGCCAGCTGCTTTTAACATTTTTTGTTCTCTTATGTCACTTTTGAGATGACTTTTCAATAAGTTCTTTGTGGACGGGATCGTTACGCCCCAATACATCCACAGGCAACTCGCTGGCACTCATTTTAACCCCCTGTAGCCGTGGGTTTCCTATCGCCAATCTTAATTTTGAATTTCTATTTAAATTTGGTTTGATTTTTCACAGGACCTTTCTTACTGTGACTGCTGGCAGCACAGATCTCCCAACAGCGTTTTTCGGACACCAATTTACCTTTCTTGCTATTATAATGAGTTCAACACCAGGATTTCTCCGTATTTTTCCTGTCTTTCCTTGCCTTCTCTTAAAACCACAATTTATTCCCTTCTGTAAATATGGCTGTAAGTGTTTTTTGAAGGGAATCTCAATAAAGTAAAGTTTGTCTGACTCTACTAACTTTTCCAAAGTAGCTCCCAACTTTCTCACTGTCCAATTTATTGCAATTATAGTTCCCCAATCTACTGTATATAGGGCCACTCTTCCTGTACCTCATCTAAGTTTATTATCTCGGTTATTATCTTTTAATAAAAAGTTTTTAGTACCTTCTGCTAATTTGTGCGGTTGTCCTGCTGCGTTTATGTAAAAATCCTCTTTCCAATAGTGAGTATGCACACCGTGAGTTCTATGCAGGGTCCTTTCTTGTGCCATAACTTTTGCTGCTTGACTTTTCCACAACTTATACCCACAGTAATAAATCTATACTATATTTGTCCTCCCGAGTCTCAAGCTGCCAGTATTCACACAGGACCCTTCCTGTTTTTCGATCTGTGATTTCTACTATTTTCTCCCTTCTATCCTTAATCATTTGTAATATTCTGATCTCTATTCCACTCTCATGTATATATTCATCTATTTTTTGTATGGAAGAAATAGTTTCTTACAGAATCCTACTTACACCTTTTATGTGCTCAATTACTTTACTGTGTTTCTTGTCTACCCACTATTTGGGTTCAGAGTTTTGTTCACACTCACACTTGTCTTCGCTGTTGTGGCTTGTTTTATTACCACAGGTGAACTTGGAGCTCATGTAATTACTCACAAAATCATTTATTACAGGCTGGGGCTGTTTAAAATATTTGTGTGTCTACACTTCACCCACCTATGCTTTCGATATATATATATCGTGTCACGCATGTGCGAGTAGGAGACCGCGGACGGACCTTGCACCGCTTCGAAAGACGTTCGCCGGTAGGGAGTGGCGGGGTACTAACCTTTCTCCTTTGTCTTCCAGGAAAAAAGACGCTCCACCATTGTAACCTTCCCGCAGTACGTCCACTTCCGCCCTTCCTCCGCCATCTTCCTTGACGTCAGCAGTCCCATCCTCCCTCACGGTTCCTGCCTAGCATTCCTCCACTTCCGGCTCCTCCCCTATAAAATGGACGCCGACACCTCGAAACGTCGTCGCGCATATGAACTGTTTTGTTTATATCTTTGCCCTTTTGTTTGTTTATTGTGGAGTGTCCGCAATATACGGGGCCGGAAAAACCCCAACCCTTTATACTGTCTGTGCTTTCTTTTTACAGTGGTGTAGTTGGCAGGATAAAAGCCCGATAAAAAAATGACCAAAGGGCAAGACCGCAACACGGTGCTGCAGGGAATGAATGCACAGATCCTGGCCCTGCAGCAGGCGCAAGCCAACACCACTCGGGAGTTGGAGGAGACGAAGGCCAAACTGGCGGAAGCCCGGAGGGTAAGACCCGACCCGCCTCGTCCAACGCCCCTGCCTCTGGTACCCACGGCATCACGCCGGGCCAGCAGGCGGCCGAATGGCGGAGCTGGCAGTTCGACCCAGAGAGGCCGGCCCGTGCGCAGGCCTTCGACTTCTGGGGCAAAATGGGGCGCTGGTTACGGCCCGAAGGCCTCCAGGCCTGGAAGGTCGTAGAGCAGGTGGCTTGCGAGGGCCTGGTGAACACTCTGCCCAGCTCCCTCGCCCAGCAGGTCCGGCTCCATCCTTTTAAGGATATGCCAGGCCTCCT
>NW_024383846.1:0-25000 GCF_016835505.1 Polypterus senegalus
CTGCCCGAATGGATGGAGAGATGAACTGACGTTAGGTCGGTCGGTCTGCTCGCAAGTTAATTTCAGATTTATAGAATTACAAGGGCGTCTGAAATGTCCTAATCTACCAACTTGGTGCAATTGCAGTAGAACTTACCTCTCGGTCACCCGGACGTCTTCGCCACGCCAGTCTTCCAAGTGACACCAAACTTGCAAGTCGCAATACTTGGGGACCCCGGCATCCCTACCGCCTCATCCTTCCAGTAAGCCCACCCAGTGCTGCAGCGCCGTTAGCCTCCAGTTTCGTGTTTTCCGAATTCACCTTTGAAGAGAGGCGAATCCCCGCGAGAAGCCAGGAGCGACACAGGAGCGCGGCCGCGGGGTGGGCGAGGGGTGCAAGTCGCCGATGGCCGGTCGGTTCGCTCTCACGGGCTCCGTGCGGGGTTTTGTCGGTGAACAGGCGGCTGTCTTTCTTGGAATGCGCAGGAATGGAGAGGCGAGGGAAAGCGCAGCAGTTAAGTGCGCGCACAGAAGGCGGATTACAAATGGCCCGCACTGAGCACACGCACCGGCGCGTTTGCATTTCCAAATATCAATTAAGGACACTCCTACGGGCTCCTTCACGACATCGAGGCGACAAGCTTTTGATTTGTGCAGTGATTTGCCTTTACGGTATCACAGCCTGACATCACGAAGTGAACTGGAGAACAGCAGCAACTGGAGAACTTGTGGGAGATTTGGAAAGAAACCCTGACTGTGATTAACGGTGGTATGTGCTCAAATGAAGGCGCTATATGCGCGCTCCCGTCAGTGTCTCCCTCCACGCGAGTGCGGCTGTTTCTTATTGAACCCCAGCCTTTACCGACTCTGAGCTCCGGGTCGACCGACCGTCTCCCGAAAACGCAGCATCGGGCGCGAGGCAGGGAAAGGAGGCGGGGCTTCGGGCTGTCAGTCAACTGAAGGACACTTCGCCTGTGAAATAACGTGGGTGGGCAGACACGACTCCACATCCGAGTGCCAATGGGGGGCAGGGGCAATAGCAAAGGTTTGCGGGTCTGAAAACATTTGGGTGGCCAAGCCATAAGCAGTTTTTAACATTAGCAACTTTTTTGTGGACCAGAGGCGAGTTCCAGGGTTGGGGGTCCCCTCCCCTTAAAGTTTAGAGTGGCTCGATTTATTGCTGATCGGGGGTCCACTTTGAACTTACATAAAAGCGTTTTGGTGTTGATGGGGGAGGGAGTCTAGCTAATGAATGGGAAGTTGGTGGGCCCTCTCATGCCCCCAGTAGCTTCAACCTTGCAGAGGGACCGGGATGTCGTGTTTCAAACTCCTAAAAACGAAACAAGTGACAGCGTGGGTGAAACGGCTTGTCATGACACCTCAAGCCCCTGAAGCCGGGACTGCCTGCCTGAGGTGTCCATAGCCCCCCAAAGGAACAGATCTATACAGCTACATAAACAAGCACCAGTATGAGAAGAACCACAAAGTGTACGCCCACCTTTAATACACCCACACTCGTGTCTATTCACAGGTAAGAGTGTGATTTAAATAAAGATGGCCAGATTTTGTCTCAGCTGCTTCCACTGGCAGAACGCGATTTGGGTGGTATGGTTAAGCAAACGCAACATCCTTTCACCCATCCATCCATCCATTTTCCACCCGCGTTATTCCGAGCAGGGTCTCGGGGAAGCGGGTGCCTAACCCAGAAAGCTTTGGGCACGATTCCCTGCAGCAGGCGCCAGTCCAAGAAGCAGCACACACCTCGTCTTCAGAGAAAACGTTTAGAGGTTGGCACTGCCAGGTGCCGTTCTGAGGGAGAAGGCTAATTGTCTGCTTGTTCGGAGAGGAGCGATGCCGCACGCAAACCGATTGACCAAAAAACCCGCAGGTTTGGAAGATTGACAGATCGATAATATCAGTGGCAAAACTGGGCATGGGCGATATGGGCAGCCGTCCAAGGCGGACACGGGGGCGCCCTCACCAAAAAATTCAGAATGGCGATTACAGTCATAACGGGGGCACCGTTATGAAAATTAAGGGGCACCCTTTCCGTGATAATCTGCGTTATGGACACAGAGGGGCACCAAGCGGGCGGCATCGGGTATGACGTGATGTGTTTGTGCTCGTGAATCGATTCACTGAAAGGACTCGATCAAAAAAAAAGAAAAAATAAATCGTTTGCGAATTGTCCGCCATCATCGGATACGAGTGCAAGAAAAGGGTTGCTGAGAATCACTAATTCGGCTGATTTAATTCAGAAAACTCCGAACTGATCCTCAGGATCTGCGTCTGAAGTGCCCGCTATAGGGGCGGAGCTTGACGGCCGAAGGTTTACAGCCTCGCCGAAGACGATTGGCCAATCAGAAAACAGTACTCGCTAGAACATTGACGAGTAGTGAGAAGTCAAGCAAAATGAGCCCGGTTATTGGCTAACTGAAAAGATAACAATATGCAAGCATTCGAGGCAACTCGGGCTCCTTCATCGGGCACTACGTCCATAACGGCTAACGGGCACAACACCCTAGTACAGTACTAGAGATTAGATAGATAGATAGATAGATAGATAGATAGATAGATAGATAGATAGATAGATAGATAGAAAGGCACTATATAATAGATAGATAGATAGATAGATAGATAGATAGATAGATAGATAGATAGATAGATAGATAGATAGATAGATAGATAGATAGATACTTTATTAATCCCAAGGGGGAATTCATATACTCCAGCAACAGCATACTGATAAAGAACAATATTAAATTAAAGAGTGGATTAACACTGACGAGTGAAAGTGACAGTTTTCATTTCAGGGCTTATTTCATGTTGTGAAATAAATAAAAGAAGAAATAATTAATACAGAAATAAATAAGAAACATACATTTCATGACACATTCAGTTATACTTACCTGCACATTTCATGTTGTTATTATGTATTTACTGACACATTCCTTGTTATTTATTTATTTCAATTTGTCTGAAATATTCCTCCATGAATGAGATGTATCGACCGGCAGTGCCACAGTGCCAAATGTCACCGTAGGTCTTTGCCAGCAGTTTCAGGGCAGAAGTGACATCCCCACATGTCTAGACCAGCAGTTTGGTAGTAAACGTTTATAGGTCGTCACAAATCAAATTGATTGACATGCCAACCACACAAAACCCTAATCTTAACAAAATGAACCCCTAACCTTAACCATTTATCCTACAGGCTAACCATAGTAACCTTTAACCTTTACTTCCATCCTACAACTGCTAAATAAAGGTAAAGTATTATTATTATTATTATTATTATTATTATTATAACTGCTGGTCTAGAACTGCTGGTGTACACCTGTGGTGACACATGGGGCTCTGGCTCTGCAGCTGGATGTTATTGCCATGGATGCCCACCTGGATCATATGGCATGTCACAAAATCCAGTCTGGCGCCCCACCATCCCACCACGTCTGCCTCCCTTCCCTCATCAGCAGTGGCCGTGCTGTGTAGCCATTTGACTGTAAATGAAGATAGAAGCCAAGTTGTGATTACAACACATTCTGGTAGATTCAAGTGGGACACAAATGAAATCGTGAAGAGCATTTAGATCGATAAATAATTACTATGAACTTTTTAAAATAGTAACGAATCTACTATACAATGAAGCAGAAGTCAAGTGGAGGAGGAGGCGCCCGGCTCTGTCAAACGTGAGCGTTGCTCCTGACCAAAAATGTTATACGCACCTTCTGGAACACCAGAACTCCAGCAGTGTGTGGATCTTCTATCTAGTCAGACAGGAGGCAGGAGGCTAAAAGGCGAGCAAAATCTGTGCATCCAGTGGGATGGGGAAAATCACGGTAGAGCTGGCATGAAGCACCATGCCAAGTGAGTGCCAGTCGGAGGTGAGAATCAATACGATCACATGAAGAAACAACACATGAAGCAATGGTAATGGTGGGGAGCTCGTAAAGAGATCGATGTCCACAGCACGTCATCACGCTGGCTCTTTTTCCAGTTGCTGGTGTCTGCAGTGTCACATCATGGACTTACTCAAATACCCCAACTGAGAATGAAATAAAACAATAATGAAAATTTCATTTAACCTGCAAAATAGGAATCCTGTTCTGCAGCGTCTTCAGCCAAGAGATGACTTGCAGTTCCCAGTTCTCCAAGGACCATAAAATTCAGTCCCACCAAACTTCACAACACGTCAGACTCTGGGGGGCTCAGGACACGCCACATCTGCCTGCGTCTTCTTCTCTCTTCACACTCTCAAGTCGGATGCTGCCGTTTGAACGCCATGCTGTCCTGTTCCGTGTTTCGTGGCCCATATGAACGGTGGGGAGGTTGTCAAGTTTTTTCATCTGACCAATCACAAGTTGGATTCCTGAAGGGGGCTCCTTCCTGTCACTGTCATTGAATGTTCGTTAAGCCTAAACAACCAAAGGGATAGTTTCTTAAATTCTTGTGTTACTCACAGGATTGAGGTTGGTTTTATGATATTTTATATAAATATATACATTTAGTTTTGATTTAGTAATCAGAAAATCGTTTTTTAGAAGTCGCTGAGTTCGATCGTGACACCCATTTGTGACGTTTCTCCTTCGCTTGTCGGGTTAGTGATGTTTTGGGCCATTTCATCCACCCTTTAGGTTTGCAAGCATGCCGGTGTTTTGGAGTGCCCGTCGTTAGGACTCACAGAACTCGTTGTCAGGGGTGTGTCCTCTGAGGGCGTGGCCTGACATGACACGAGGGGTTAAAATGTCCCCTGGAATTCACCTCCTCCTCCTCCTCCTCAGTTGTGGATCAAAGTCAGAACTTTGCTTAACAGCGTCTGCTCTTGATGTTGTTTTGTTTGTTTGCTTTTTGTTTGTTTTTTTCCACCATTTTGGTCTCTCGGTTTGACTTTGACTGTCGTACTTTATGAACTCCCACTATTGACTCCCTGTTTTTATTCCTTCCTCCATTCTCTTGGCTCACTCTCAGACATACGTAACAGTATGTAACGATGGAAGAGAAAACATTTCAATCTCACGTAGACCGAAGATAACAACGTTTCTGATAAAACAGGAGCCAATAGTGACCAACGGTGGACGACAGTAAAGAGCATCAAAAGCGTCCATGAAAAACATTCGCACGTCAGCCGTGTGGCGTATCAAGTCATCCACTCGTGTGTTCTCAACGTGCAAAACACGAATGTACAATAAAATAAAAGAGTGAGGCATGTGTGTTCAGTGCCTCAGAGCAATCTGATTGGTCAGTTTGGCTTTGGCGATACGACAAATGAGGAAGTGCCAGCGTGAGACGCACGAGGAGGAGTAAAGGCTCACGCTGAGAGAGTCGCCTTTAAGTATAAAACCAGAAAGGAGCCGAGCAAAGGGGCCTCGAGAATAACGACAGCGTCCGAGAAGCGAACTTTACGAGGACACACTCAAGAAAGGGGGCGCCAGGGAGGAAACGAGAGCGGACATATTTGGATTGTTCTACGACTTGTCCTGAGCAGGTGCCATGACGAGCTGTCCTGCCAGGTCCAAGTAGGCCCTGCTGGTATAAACACACCCTCTAGGGGGCAGGATGAGTTCCACATTTGTTTGTTTTTCATTAAGGTTTTCATCCATTTTGGAATTTCGTTTTTGTTTTATTTCTTTGTGTGTACCATGTGACCCGGAGTGATTTGTCTGTGATTATCGAGAATTGCACATCACATGACTGCGATCAGCAAACTTCCAACCTCATCGGCCACAGTTCTAATGATAAAGAATTACAAAGCCTCTCGGCTCCCATCGCGGTAGCTGCTTTTGCTCTAAGCAGTCCGAGTGTGAGGATCGTTTCGTGGTCCTTGTTTGAATCTTTTCTTTCTCTTTCCTTTGTTTCCCCATTTGTCCCTTTGTTTATTATTAGTTCATTTATTTTTGGACTTTTTGGTCTGCCACTGACTACGCTTTCCGGTTCACGTTTACGCCTCTCAGTGTTTTGTTTTCTCCAGGGCCGTTCTTGGTTTTTTATTTGTTTTTGTGCCCGAGGCAGAAGTGATGAGGTGGCACTTGAAGGCAGTTGGCCGACACGTGGTGACCGAGCGCTGGGGTGTGGCTGTCCACTCTGAGGATTCTCGTAATTTGTACATGGATGTCATATTGAAGATCGGGATTGGCTCGTGTGTATACTTGATCATTTAATTTGGGGGTACCCTTGATGTTTTCACTGCATGAAGGCTCAGTTGCTTCATAACAATCCGGGTCTCCACCTTGAAGATTTCAGGGAGGGTGTGCGGACATGCGATCATTTTATTGACAGGGAGTGTGTTTTTTTGAGTGGGGTCTGCCTTTGTGAGTTTGATGCCCACACCCAGATTACTGAAACTTTACCACCCTATGCCACCGCCTAGCTTGCCTATGTGATATTCTCGCAATAATCCTTGGAGAATCCAAATATGTCAAAAATCCACATTTTGTTGAATTGTGTCTGAAGTTGAGTCTCACAATGCTGCTATGGAGAATAAGAGAAGAAAGAAGAGGAGTGCGTTAAGCAATGAGATCAGTTAGAAGGAGAACCGGTAGCATCGAGGGTCCCACGGTCCTGGGGTCACCAGATGCCCAGACTGACCAGAGTGGTCAACACAAAGATGATCTGTTTGTACCTTAAGGAGACAATAAGCGTACAATAAGGCTTTAATGGCTAAATCCATTACAAACGCTGACACTTTGTTCCCAGGCTCATCATAAATCTCTAGCAGTAAATCTGCTGTTATTTATTAAGATAAAGGCTACGGCATATAATGGCGGGCATTTATCACCTAAGCGTTACTGCAAACGCCTGGAATACGAAACCCACAGAGTCACTCGGCATGAATTTAATAGAAATTAATTGCTACGATGTCTGCTTCTGTTTCACACACAAGTTGTTTCTCAACATAATAAAAACATCCGATTCACCGGGAGTTAGGAAAAGAAACAACAGAAATATCAGAATTGCGTTCTCTGAAAATCGCGTCGTGATTAAAGGCTCCCTTACATTTCTATGTGTGGTCTGTAATGAGGAGGAAGAGAAAAAGAAAGGAGCCGTGCAGGGCTTTCCACAACGCCGGCTCACATCGTGGAGGAACTTTAAAAAGACGAACAGCGAAATGTCAGCATCTCCTTCAAAGGTCAGATGTCAGCTTCTCAGCATTCTCCACGGGCGTCTGGGGACTCAGAATACATCTGGAGAGCTGCATTTGGAGATTATTGAGCGCAGATAAGAGGGAACACACTGGACTGAAAACAAACGCTGGGACACCAACAAGGTCTCCCCTTTCAATCTTTGGAAAAGTCCCAACAACTTAAAGAGGCACGCGATGGAGCGGAGAACAATTAACAAAACGAGGCGATAAAAGATGGCAGTAATCAGTCAGGTCGAGGTTCTGTTGAGCGGTCAGGAGCTCCGCTCTGCGGTCTGCTCTCTCACTTGCCGGGGGCGGAGTCAGTTCTCAGGGCAGAGGGAGCGCCCCCTCGTGGCTCGGAGTGCTTGAGCCTGGAAGGCGAACCTCAGGCGCACATACGTGACACGGGAGAACAAAACCTCAGCTGTTAAACAGGGGAGCATTCGGCGAATCAAACTGTGCTGCGAATCATTCAGCCAAGCCAGATTTATTGTAGGCCGACATTAACCCGAGTCTGGACTCTCCCCTACCGTTCCCTACCTGCATTTATTAAACGACCCTAACTGACTCAGAAAGCTCAGTGTGACACAAATGTGGCCCACATTACCAGCCTTTACATCACGAGGTGGACACAAATGACAAAAAGCCAGCACCTTCTTCACAAGAGCGTCTTTTTGTCCAGGGCCTGCTCAATGGCTTGACGTCTTTTCTCGTCTTAAGCGAGCGTTTTCTTACAGTGACCTTCCACTCCTCCTTGACGTGAGTGCCCGATGGATGAACGGCAGGCTGTCCACTCACTTTCATCGCTTTGTAGGACAAATGAATCTCTGAAATGTGACTCGGCTTCTCCTCATTTGCACCCGCCTTTAATGGCGTCATCAGGAAAGGTGAGGATGAAACCTTTTCAGAGATTTTTGACAAATTCTCATTGTCGGTGTTACATGTCTCACATTTTCTGAGCACTGAAATTAAGGCCGTCTTTATCGCTGCTCTTCTTCACGGTATTGAGGGCACATTTATTTGCACCTGTGAGATGAGCAACGTGAAGGGGTGGGCAAGGACACCACCAGGATGGTAAAGGCCAGGAGAATGAGGGGGGGTACACAGTGGCCACTAGAGGGCGTTGAGCGCAGTTTATATAGAGCAGTGCAGAAGAGGGTAAGACGTGCTCTGAGGGGACACCTGTAATGTTCTACCACGACGCTAGAGGGCGAGAGACCCAGCAGGTAGCCAGACTTGCAGATCTTCAAATAAAAACAGAGCAATGGACAACATGAGGCTGAGACACCACCAGGGCAGTACGGGACATTTGGCCCTTTTGAAGGTGTGGACTAGCATTAAGACGCCTCCAGCCCACCTGATGGCACCACACCGCACTGAAAGGACGTTCCTTGAGGGGTGCTCAGAGGCCACCATAATTTAGAGACTCATCCCCACACCACTCAGGGCTTCATATGCACTTCGACTGCCACTGGTTTCACAAATCCATATGTGACTTGAAACTCATCACTAATCCTGATGTTAGTCATTTCTATCTCTTGTTGCACACGCGCACTTAGGGGGCATCAAAACAGCTACACCAAGGCCAAAATGTCAGGGGCGAAAGCAAACACCCATCACCTCGTGTCTCCTTCCTGCAGAACAGAAGAAGGGCCATAACATCACTTCCGGTTCACTTCTGGACGAGTCTACTTAAACAACCCAAAATCGCGACCCATTTAGGATCTCAGAGCTTCACGAAGGACAAACCTCTGAGCACGAAGCTTATGAGGACCCAAGGCCTCCTACTTTTTCGATTCTTTCTTTGACTTTCACTTTCGTCACTAAACGGGGTAACGCTTTACAGTAGTCTGTCTGTCTGCACTTACACACTAACGGTCAGATTTATGGAAGTGGTCTGCCGACAGTAACATTCACAAACAATTAGTTAACGCATCTTCATCGTGTCGCTTACAAAGTGCACTTTCAGCCAATGGAAATGAGGTTTGCGATGTCTCCTGGATTTGATCTTTGTAATGGGGTGACGTACGTCTGATTTCGGATAGCACGTTATCGTGGGATTTCTTTGTGACAACTTCCCACTAAGCAGCCATCTGTGATCCAAGGACAATTATTGTCAGTGTGGCAGGGTGACTTAATGGAGCCTGCATGTTCTCCCTGTGCCCAATCCCCCCAAAGACTCGACTGGCTCCCAGTGGGTCTGTATACCCAGTGGTGGCTCCTGTCTCACTCCAATGCATCCTGGGAAAGGCTGTGGGTCCCCATGACCCTGAACATGAGAATGTAAGCATTTGAGAATATGAACCTTTTTTACAGTGTGAGGGACGAACTCACGTCACAGCTGATATGGACCCCCGCTCAACTACCTGGACAGGAGGCCTTGATAGCAGAAGGTCAGGGAGGGAGTGACAGCGTCTCCTTTCTGTACCAGGGCCCAGATTGGAAAGACGTTACAGCCGATGCAGTGGGGCTGGCGTCCTACAGCCATCAAGCAGCACATGTGATGGACTTGGGAACTGAGAAGGACAGCGCAGTGGGTGACAGCCCGCTATATGAAGAGCGTCCCATCAAACTCTGGGTGGCAGCACTCTGTGGGGGGCCCAAATATGGATGCCAGCAGGGCAGCATGGGCGTTGTGCTAGCATGGCCCTGTCCGTTTACGGTTCATGGGGTCTGTCAACAGGGGCTCCTGGATAGTGAAGACCGCTGCGAGGACTGATAGTGATAGTGAGGGTGGTTGTGGTCCTGTCTGACCCAGAAGTCCTTCCCCGAGGCAGTACATTGAGCACCGGAGGTCCTCTCAGATCAAGAGATAAATGAGAGCCCACCACTCGGCTCCTGGAGATAGGAGATAGACAACAGTCACCTGGGGGGGAGGGCAAAGGGAGCGATTGACGTCACTTTATCCTGTACTGGGTTGTGAGGAAGCCACTGTGGCACTGAGGGCAGAACACCCGTAAATAATCCACAGCATCGTGAGTAGAAGCATGATATTTGCACCCGGAAGGATGGGTCTATAGGATTTGGGCCACTGCAGTGCCCCCCATTGGACACAACAGAAAAAATTCCAATATGCCAACATGTTGAAGATCCAGATTGGGAGACCTGAATTAGAGACATTCATCGATGTTTCCTCCTTAATACCCCACAAGACTGTCACATGACTCACTCTGTAATTCCCTCAATTCCTTTGTGCCAGATTATACGGAAAAACAAAAGCAGCTGTGCCATCCATGAATTAATTGCACATCCCACAGAAATGTCAGGGGGGTCAGGTGGGGAGACTGTTGGTCTCCTTGGCATTTGTGCTCATCAATCGCTCGGCTTCTGCAAATGTTTTTCAGAGCTACGCACGCTTCTCCTGTGCCGTCTATGGCGGATGATTCACATCTTAAAGCTTCTTATCTGCCTCGTAATGTGCTCTGATGAAGGTAACAGAATCCTTATCACACACCTTCATGGCAGAGGGGACAGTCACCAAGGGGGCCGACACTGACTCATTCAGATAAGCTAAAGTCCTGCATTTGCCGAGAGCCATCTGTTGGATTACACGATAATGAAGGTCTCATTAGCTCTCTTCTCACATTTTATGTTGTCACCTGGCATGACATGAAATATTAAGGCTTATAAGAGCAGTGATGAGCGAACCCTGCTGAATTCACTTTGCCTAAGGTTCGGCAAAAACGTGAGATTACCTGGGAATTTTGGAAAACTCAGTCGAGATGCATTAAAGTGAAAGGGGAAGGATAAACTGGTGGAGTTTTGAAGGGATGTTTGCTTTAATACTAAGGCTTTGGCTTGAATAATGACTTTGTTTGTCTTCTGGTCTCTTACCATTAAACCACCTGTCCTAGACAGCACACCGGTCTTTAACCCTAAACCTACCCCTAAGCCTAACCCTGGCCACTTGGCCATAGGATTAGCTACCTCGAATCTGTAAAGTAAAATCTTAATGATTCGGGAGAGCCTCAGAGTCGGGTCACTGCTCCCGCAGATCCAATGTTGCCAGTTGAGGTGGGTTCCCCCGGCTGGATCCCACAGATCTTTTCCCAGGACATACTGAAGGGATTATTTGTCTCGGCTGCCGTGAAAACGCCTGGGAATTCCTTAAAAAGAGCTGGGATCTGTAACCGAGGACAGGGAGGTCACCGCAGCCCTCACCTGGACAGGCGGTTTCAAAAGATGAGATGAGGTTTTCAGGAGTAAACACATGGTTTTCATTTGGAGGCTGCCATGGGGTCAGGAGAATTAGTTGGGGGGCCTCCTTGGACCTGCCCGTATGTCACACACTGGTCTGTGGCCAGCCAATGCACTGGAAGCTTCTTGAGCACATCTGACCCTCATTTCCCTTCTCCCTCTGTTATGATTCAGCGTAGTGTTCTCCATGATTGTGTACAATCGTGTAATAAACATCGCCAGCGTCTGGTGGGCATGCCTCAGGGTCTTCACTTCTGTTGCTAAAAACAGAGTTCCATTTAGTTTGCCATGAAGCCCAAACAGACGGATCACAGTGTGGAGTGGTTGTGTTTTTCTTCTTCTTCTTTTTTGCAAGGCACTGTATATGCCGGAGGCCGCGATGTTTCCCCAGTAACAATGGATTTTGAACCTCTGAAGGTGTGTTACCAGGCAACAATGGTTTGATAGAGCCTGCAATCCCCCCCAAGTGGAACAGGGGTTAATGGCGCTTCATTAATTCTGAGATGAGCGCGGAGCAGTCAGACAGCAGCTAAGTACGTGTGGAGATGCGGTTTGGTGTCTTTAATTGTGTCAAGTGGCTGTTTCGATGAAACTGAACTAATAAAGAGAGCACAGGCTGAGCGTGACATCAGAATCAGTGACAATGCGGGGAAAGACGGAAATGAAAGGAAAGTTATTAAAGGAAACAGCATACCACGCCGCACCGCACCCCTAAAGCATTATCTCCGAGTCTGAAGGTGAGACCGCTCTTTCTTGGGCCCAACCAACAGCAACCAGGCGTGATTTGTGGTTTAGAATACACCTGCTTGTGGGGTCGGAGACAGGAACACGGGGAGAAGCTGTGGGGTGTCCAGGAGGCTGTGGACAGGCCACTGGTTGATGGTATCAGCACGATGCATGGGCTTTGAGTGTTTTCATAAGATTCTCAAATAAAATTAAATCCATCCAGCCATTATCCAACCCGCTACATCCTAACTACAGGGTCACGGGGGTCTGCTGGAACCAATCCCAGCCAACACAGGGCGCAAGGCAGGAAACAAACCTCGGGCAGAGCGCCAGCCCACCGCAGTGTACACACACACACCAAGCTCATACCAGGGACAATTGAGGATCGCCAATGCACCTAACCTGCATGTCTTTGGACTGTGGGAGGAAACCCACGTAGATATAGGGAGAACATGCACACTCCACGCAGGGAGGACCCGGGAAGCGATCCCAGGTCCCCTAACTGCGAGGCAGCAGCGCTACCCACTGCGCCACTGTGCCACCCTGTGACGATGTGGGTTCTGGCTCCACACTCCCTTTGCTGTTGGAAGCACATGAACCCAACATCGTCGATAATGTTACCGAGTGAGCTAGTCAGTGGAGGCAAATAAACACTTGAGCAAGGGGTGGTGCAAAAAGTGCAAAACAGTGCTTTTATTTAAAACTGTCCATCAAAACAAAAACAGTGTTCATAAATAGTGCAGTACTCCAAGTTCTTCAATAAATAAATAAATAATCCATTAAATGAAAACGTGGAGTAAAACCAATAAATAGAAAAAACAATCCTTTAAAACCAGAGGTTAAAATGATCAGGAAGCAGTCTTAAAAACCAACAAACAAATCCGGTGCTCTTCTGTTAGCGTCTCACCTGCTAATCCCGTTTGGGCATCGCAGCAGGCAAGACGCTCTCTGCAGCTGCCCTCCTACATCACACGCTCGAGACTGGAGACCTCCCGATCCCTGGCTTCGGTATGGCACTCATCCCAGTCCCGGAGAACTTGGTTTCCCACAACGGCCAGGTCGCTCACGTTGGGGATTCCCACCACCAAGTCTCCCGACTTCCGCTGCCTTTCCACGGCCTTCTGCGGCTCGTCGCTTTCCTCTAGGAACTCCCGCTACCTGCTCACTCAGCGGGAGCAACCTCAACTCAAACGTCTAGGTGTTGGCCTAACACCCAGCTTCCATACAGCTGCCCACGAGCGCTCGATCGCGCGCTCACCAGACGCACACACCGCCTCTCCGTCTCTCTTGCACCGCATGCTTCCTCGCTCCCTGTAACCTCCGTCCTCTTTCCTTTTTCTCTCCGATCGTTTTTTTCACCTAAAACCGACTCGCGCTTCTTTTTAAAATGACGAGGGCCACAGCAGCTGCAGCATTAGCCACGGGACAATCATGAATGTGGGCAGTTCCTCACCTGTGCACTAGGTGAGAAACGCCCACACCCTACGGATCGTCCCGCGGCCCACTATGGCGTAACGTCCTCGCTAAGCCGCGAGCACATTGATTATTTATTTAAAAATGGCCTTTACTCAACGAGCTGTGGACCCATAACACCACACACCCATAAAATGAAAATACTAAGTCTACGTAAATCTACTGAAGTACACTGGGTGTCAGAAAGCAATTCATCGAAACAAATGTCAAAATGAGAAACCGCACTGAAAACACTTCCTTACTTTCACCTCCTAATGTTACATTTCTTTGCTTCATTTTTGATCCAATGTGCTGATCAAGCCATGCATTGCGTCCCCATGTTATATATGAGGGTGAGTCGAAAATGATCCTCACTCTGGTTATATTAAATCTTCTGCTGGCAGCACTGTCTTACCAGTTGTCATTAACGTAGTGGTCTGACCTAGACCTGACATAGACCTCTGATGTGGCTATGCTCTGGTGGTCTTCATATTCACACACAGCTACTAACACGTCAGCCTGCCTACTGCTGCTGTTTCCTAAATTGTGAGCCTACATCGGCACTCCTATCACGTTTTGGCTGATCTTGGCAGGACGTTAGTGAGGGTCACATTAGTGTTTTTTATGGACTTATATAGGAATGCCTGGTTTGGTTTTATTTCCTGAGCTGTCTCTTAAGGATAGTGTAAGTGGCTCAGTATTAACTGACACGTAGATTCCCTCAATTTGTAGTTTCACGTTAATCCAAGAATGAGAGCACTACACATATTCATAAATTATTTCAATCATGAAGGCAATCATTTTCCTCCCACACAAAATCCTGTAATACTCTCTGTGCGCTACAAACTTTTATTTAATATTTTGTGCTTAACTCACTCCTCAAGCCCTCTGCTTTCAAGCATGTTCAATTCAATTTCCTATTAAACTTCTAATTTGCATTCATTCCCTCAGTAATAATAAAAATATGAAAGGACATAATTAAAAGGAAATAACTCTAAAGGGACGCTGCATTCGTACAAAGTATCAACAGCCACTGGGAATTGGAAAGAACAGGAACGAAAGGAAATCAGAAAGTGTTACACGATGTACACTGGGTGTTGATGGATACATTGGCAACAACTAATCATAAATATCCTTCGAATAGCACAACAATATTTATTTCTATTGGGGTATTACACTGCCAATTAGATGATCCTGCCGACTATGCCAAATGTTGAATCATGGTGTTCTTTTAATTTTGATCAGATATAATTAAGTGCTTTTTCTCTGGCTATCTTGGCCTGCTTACCAGAGATAAAAAACTTCACTAAAATGTTTGCTCAACACCAAGAACTCCTTTATACCGTTGTAAGCCGTCGCTTTTCACCATAAATAATGAACCTCAAGAGCAAAGAGCTCCATCACTCAGCTACAGGGCGGTTGTGGTCCTCGGCTTGAGTTTCTTGCCTTTTCAGTTTGAATCGAGATCCAGCTGCTAATTGTTGTCATTGTTGAACAGAAAGCTGGGCCTACATGTTGCTAATTGCTGCAGCGCCGCTCATTCTTCACACATCTTTCAACATTTTGCAATTACAGTGCAGTACATCAAGCTCATATCAGATTTTTTGGAAATAATACAATATTCATGTAGTGATATCCTGTAATGAACAGAGCTGTGAAAACCTTCTTCCTTTTTCCCTTGAGGAGAATGGAGGGAGTCTTTGATGCTTCCTGAGAAAGTTAACAGCCATGTTGCCAGTGTCCCTTAGTGTCTTCTTTTTTGTCATAATAACTTTATTTTATAATAACATCTTATCTGGTGCCATCTACATTGGGGGGATGCTGTTGAGAAGCTGACTGACCTTATGTTTCTTGGCATGGCCACACATGAAGTGGGCACAACACTTCCTGGCTCATGTCAGGAAGGTTCACCAGCTTCTCTACTTCCTAAGACATCAGCTTGTTCTCTTCTCATGAACATCTATAGGTGCACAGCACAGTAGCTCCTCTCTGGCTGCTTAACATCCTGGTAAGGTCTCTTCAGGTCTCCCCACACATATTGAAGTCGGTGATTTGGCAGGGCCACTCAGGGTCACCCAGAGACTTGTCTCAAAGCCACTTCTGTGTTTTCTTGACTGTATGCTTTGGGTCATTGAACCGTCACTCCAGTCTGAGGTGGCAGCACTTTGGACCTTTCTGTACTTGTTGGCATTCATCCTTCCCTTAAATCTGACCAGTCCACCTGTCCAACAATACCTGATGCTGCCACCATCATTCTTCACCAAAGGGATGGCATTAGGTGGGCGATAACAAGTTCCTGGTCTTCACCAGACCTGGTACTTGGAGTTCTACCCAAAGTGTTCAACGTTTGTCTCACCAGACCAGAGAATCATTAAAAGCCAACTGGCAAACTCCAGGCAGGCTGTTATACACCATCAACTCAAGCATGGCTTCCATCGAGACACTCAATCATAAACTCCAGTTTGACACAGTGCTGTTGAGATGGCTGGCCTTCTAACAGGTTCTTCCTTCTCAACAAAGAACTTCTGGTGCTTTGTTAGAGTGACCATTGGGTCCTTGGTCATATCCTTGGCCAAGGTCCTTCCTGTCCAGTTATTCAGTCTGGTTGGATGGACAACTCGAGGAAGAGCCCTGATGGTTTTAAACATCTTCCAATTCACAATTCTTAAAGCCCCTGTGATCCTGGGAATACTCAATGCTAGTTATATAACGTGAAATAAGAGGCAGAAAATAAGTTGTGTTCTGTCAGACACTCCATCTAAATTAAACAAAAATGAAAACAGTGAACGTAAAGTCCAAAGAAAGCAATCAGACGCTTACCATCCTACGATTCCCGGGCTTTGCCTACTCTCCAGAAGCCTTTTCTCTTTCTGGTTTCAAGTGTCTCCTCCAGCAGCTCCATCCTCATTGGGTTTGTCAGTGGATACCAGCTCCCAGCACCCTTCCTCTTTAAATGGGGCGGAAGTGGCAAGACCTCCAGTCCAAAACTGGGAGTGACATCAAAGCTCATGGAGGGACTCATCCTCCAGTCTGTCCATGCGCGAGCGGCCGTGTGTTCTCAAGTGCTGGTGACAGAGCCTGTAGATGCTCCTTATGCACACGCACATGACAACAGAGTGAAGCTCTTCACTTTTCAGGTTTCATTTTGTCACCTTGCCCTGTTCCACTTGTTCCTGAACGGTCCCCCACACTGATCTTTACTCGATTACGTTGACTTCTTTCGTTGGTCACTTTGAATAAAAACATCTGTGAAGAGCATAAATGCACAGTGAAGTTATGCATTCTGTTAGAATCGGAACAAAAAGGTCCACTGGGGATATTTCATTGATTTATTGTGAAACAGAACACCAGGGAATGGATTTTTCTGAAATTGTAACTGGTGGGCGGCCTGCACGCTAATTAGAAATCAGATGATCCCACCACAAGAGAGCAGAGCTTGACCTTTTAGCTGGACATTCATGCATTAAATCAAAGCACACAGCAGCCTGTCACGAGCAGGTGGGGACCTTGAAGATGACAGTTTTATGATTCTGGGATGCAGTGTCCTAGAGGTAAGGGACTCTAACCAGAAGCCGTCTGCCCCTCTCTGCCTGTCTCTCTGGCACCCTTAGGATGGCCTGCATCCACATCCAGCTTGTCTGCTCTGCTTTTCACTTTGCTGCATGCCTTGCAGTGCCCCATTAGTCGTGCCCATGACATACCCATGTCTTCCAATTAGGGCTAATAACCAAATCATTTTCCATATGAAAATAATATGATTAGAATATTAGGGGAGTAGCAACATCAGCAGGTTATCAGCAGGAAACCATCAGGAACCACCCAAGAAAGACGAGCAAGAAATCAGGAAACTAGAGCAAAAAAAATTATATATATATATATATATACACATATCCAAATACTCCCAAGAACACCACCTACATGTAAGTCCACCTGAGAATGAACTGCACAGGACTTAAATTGGGTGGCCAGCCTCTTGGGGATCCACCTACAACATACGAGGAACATCAGAGGAACCGCCAAGCACACAGAGATAGACTCAGTTCTTGTTATCTGTGGGTTTGTCAGGAACTTGGGTACTGAAGCATTGACTCCATGAGAAGAATGAGGTTAGGCTTCCTGACTCAGAGGGATGAGATGGGGTCCGGAGGTGAGTCCTCTCTCACCCCTCCTGGCTGGGTAATGATCCTTCCACAGGCTCACCTTATTGCGACTTTTACTTCCTCGGTAGTTGAGAAGGATTATTTTCTAGCAGAAGGGCCAATCCGAGGACCTCACTAAATCATCCAGTGGTGCTGGTGGTTGGAGTGGTGTGAACAAAGACTTAATCTGTGACAACCTATGACCCACACATATTGGGAGGTCCTCGTTCATGAGTAACAATTACGAGCCCCGGTCGTCATCACAAATGGGGTTCAACGCCTCTCAGGATGCAGAAGTTGATCCAATTGTGGGCGATTAAATGCAACTTGACAGCAGGCGAGAGTTATCTTTCTTTCAGTTCTCTTTTATTTAAGAGTCGCGGAAAGCAGAGAGGCACAGACGCAGCCACGGTTGGCTAATCTGCACCCCGATCAACAGATGGAGGGAGTTTTTATACCCCTTTATCTCATGATTAGCAAGACAGAAAACATCAAAATTTTAAAGTTAGGCAATATATCTAAACTAAGCAACTTTTATTTATGTCCTCAGGTCTGATCACAAGGCAGACACTTTGCACTCTGCAGCCTCAGGACCTCATTAGTCTGAAACATTCAATTTGAGGAACTAAACAGAAAAACAGCTTAGGACATCATTATGTGGCAATATAGTTCATAAATCAGGCTGTCTAAAAGAAAAAATGACAACACACAGGGTACGCGGTGCTGAGGAGAACATTCTGTGAGGGCATCACACACCTGCTATTTTCAGTCTTACCTGTCCTCTCAGAACGTCCGCAAACGCAAACCCCCTGATGCGCGTCTCCATCTCATCCAGCGGCCCACACCGAGAGCCTCATCCACAAATAAGTGGGATGAGACCACTGGTGTCACAACATGGGTCACACTTTTATAATAACAGGTAAGTGAATCCACAGACAGTGAGAATTTACTGTCCTACATAGTAAACAATAGAATACAATTAATTTAACAAACATCTCATAAAAAATGAACTAAAAACAATGAGCGATAATGAAAAGAACAAATTAGCAGCACAGACTGAGCCGGGGGGGAAGCCCAGCTTGACCGTAGCACAACGTTCTCAGTGTAAAGATTTGAGAAGATGGATGGCTGACGTGGGCGTCTCGGTTTATTGTTCTTTCTTAATCCTAACATTACAGTTTAACATCTGGAGGGCGCGTGAATTACAAGGAACTCTTTACGTTTGTTTTAAAGACGCTCCAAAGCCGGGGGGCCTGCATACTGTACAGCAGACAAAGGAAAGAGGAGCGACATGCTGGCAGCCAACTCCATGATTAAGATCCAAAGGAAAATGGAATAAAACAACAAGAATGGAGGTCTGTAATAAAACACCAGGCCTCTCAGGGAGCCCACCGGCGGCCACCAGGAGTCACTTTAGCACGCGACCTGCTGATGGACGCTTACTTAGCATAAAAGCAATTTGAGCTGGAAGCTGCTGGCACGTTTGAGTGGGAGCTGGCGGCTCAGATAAGACAAGTCATTAGCGTCCATCAAGTCAGCTGCTGTGTCAAAGGCTGCAGGAGGAGAAATACAACCTGAAGAAAAGTTTTATTGTCTTTTCTCATTCTTCACGTAAACTAAAGCACTGCTGAGACATTGCAGGTGTGTTTGGTCCTCCTGGCTTGTTGATGCAGTGCCAGTGAAAAGAGCAAATCCCGATGAGCTTGGAATAAAATCTTGGATGCGGAGAAATGAATGGGACCTCAAAAATGGCCGAGGAGGTTAACACGGAGATTGGAAATACAGGAAACCTAATCGATAATCAAAGTGGCCAAAGTAAACCCAAGTACATTTTTTACGATTATTTATTTATGATTTATTTATTTATTCATTCATTCATTTATTTATATATTGATTTACTTATTTATTTATTTATGTATGTATTCATTTATTTCTTTATTTATGTGGGCGGCATGGTAGCACAGTGGTAGCGCTGCTGCCTCACAGTTAGAAGACCCGTCTGGGTTCGCTTCCCACGTCCTCCCTGCCTGTGTGGAGTTTGCATGTTCTCCCCGTGTCTGTGTGGGTTTCCATGCAGGTGAGGTGCATTGGAGATTCTAAATTGTCCCTGGTGTGTGTGTGTGTGTGTGTGTGTGTGTGCCCTGCGGTGAGCTGCCGCCTTTCCCAGGGTTTGTTTTTGCCTTGCGCCATTTGTTGGCTCCAGCAGACCCCCGTGACCCTGTAGACAGAATATAGTGGGTTGGATAATGGATGGATGGATTTATTTATGTGCAGGGAGTCCTCGGGTTACAACGTTTTGACATATAATGTTTCGAGCTTACGATGCTCATTCTCATAAAAACTTAAAAAATTGAGACGTGAGAAGGAATACAGGTAAGGATTTTTTTTTAACACTCATTTTTTCTGTTCCTACAGTACAGGATATTTATGTCCTTTTCCTTTTTCTGTGGCTTAGTTGTGTTTTTATGTTCTAGATTATGAAATTGCAAATGTGTTAGGATAGGTAAGTGACTTAGGAAAGGGTGTGTTTCCACTTACACCAAAATTCGGGTTACACCTCTGTTGTAGGAACGGAACTGCGTCTTAACTCGAGGACCCCCTGTATGTATATATGTATGTATTGTGGAGCCGACCTGGACACAGACAGGCGGACATGTTGGATTTCACCACCACACATTTTATTATACACACTATTTACAATTTTTAAGTCACTCATACTCAAAATACGGTGCACAAACCCCAACACACAGTCCTGGCCTCACAAATGCCTTTCTTCGGGCCGCCTCCACACTCTCACTCACTCTCTCTCTCACTCTCACTCTCACTCTCTCTCTCTCTCTCTCTCTCGTGCCTTGTCCGTCTTCCACCTGACTCCAGCCTTGAATGAAGGGAGATGGCCCCTTTTATACACTCCCGGACGAGCTCCAGGTGGTTCCCGGCATTCCCCTCTTGGCCACGCCCCAGCGTGGCAAAAGTGCCAGCTGATCTCCTGGCAACCTCCCAGGTGTCCGTCTAATTCTTCCCCCCAGCACTTCCTAGTGTGGCGGAAGTGCTGAGGTCACAAGTCCCCAAGGCATTGGGGCTCCTCCTGGCGGTGACCACAGGCCCCTACAGGGTGGGGCTTCCATGCCCTGAACCCGTGGCCCCCAAAGCAACCAGGAAGGCGGCCCCCACGTGATCCCAAATGGGCACACGCCCACTTCCAGTCCTTCAAGGCGTCCCGGCCGGGTCGTGGCCCCTGGCATCCTCGACAGTATATATGTATGTATGTATGTATGTATGTATGTATGTATGTATGTATGTATTTATTTATTTATTTATTTATTTATGTATTTATATATTTATGTATGTATTCATTCATTTATTTATTTATTTATTTATATATTTATGTATGTATTCATTTATTTATTTTCATGACGTTTTGGCCTACTTTTGAGGTTCTTTCCTACCTCATAATCTGAATTTAAAGCCAGTTTTGTGATTGGTAGCTTAATTTTGATTCTAGAATTCTAGTCACCGAAGTACTCGGTGTTGCCTGGATTTCAATTAGAGGGGAAAAACTGTCTTTTGGAAATCCAGTGTGGATAAACACAACGCATGATGACACCAGAAAGACAAAAGATGTGATCCTGCGAGATGATCTGTTTTTGTGCGGGTCAGAGACTTGCACAAGAGAGAAGGAGGTGAGTTCAGGTCTCTGAAAACATCAGCGTTATGCTTGTGAAGGCAGGGACATTCTCAAAGCATTTATTCAAACGGGAGCTGTCCCTCCAACACCCGGAGCACACAAGCAGTGACAATGACGTCATCCTTCATTCACTCCCTTCCCAGATCAAAAGAACAGATAGGCTTCCTACACCAGAGAGGAGCCAGAAAGTGAGCGCAAGGGCAGGTCAGCGGTTGGCTTTCGAAGTTCCCCGTATCCACCATCGGGTAATAGACGCGTTACGCCGTGAACCATTGCACCGACAGCGATCCTTAACAGAGTTTCACCGTACAGCACAGTTAGGGTGTTGTCAGGGTCTCCAAAATGTCACACCACTATAAAACTTGGTGCGCATGAATAACAACATCCTTGCCCCAGTGCTCTTGTGCTGCCTGATGGGAATTGTAGTCCATGCTTTGGCACTGTTCTTAGAGTTGCCACCCCCTCCCATTATAACACCTCTTCCCGATGGACATACAGCCTCTATGTTAAACTACACCAACAGCAAGGCACGTGCACAATTTTGTGCAAATGAGTTCAGCCATTTTTCATGACTACATGCGACTTTATTTAGATAGATTTGGGCCATTTTTGCAGCCATTTTTGTTTGTTCACACTCCCCACTATTAGGTGTTACCATCGCCAAGAACTGATTCCGTGTATCAGGGGTTGTGTCTCCAGAGATCTTGATTTTTGTCAACGATGTTTAAAAGGTCACCAAACGATCCACTTCTGGTCCGAGTTTGCGGATTCAAAGTGTAATCTCTTTTGTGCCTTAAACCTCTTTACTCTTTCTCTTGTAGTTTTCGTCTTTGATTTTTGTCTGACGTGTTGACTTCAGTAACTGTGTGCTGTCGTTCTTAGGTTTGACTTGTTTTTGGTTTCTTATTAAACTTTTTATTTCTGGTTACTTATCAAGTATTCTTGCTGGTGTTCTTAGATCTGATTTGGCACCTCTGTCCCCATCTGTGACTAGCAGGGAAGAGGCAACTGTTGATTTGCACACAATTTCACTTTTGTCTGTGATTTCTCAATTGTGAAACGTGAGACTCACTAGAGCGTTTTTTTCGGATTTTAAAGGGGTCATAAAACTGCTCCCTGCAGCCCCTCGCTCTCACTGTCGTGTTTATTTGCAGATTTACCACACCAGTAAAATCAGTGCGGTTTGTGCTGCTCAGCCACGTCTTAGTGTTATCCCGTGTGCTCAAATCAGGAGTATCCACGTGACAATTTGGAAGTAAGGACTCACAAAGCAGTGTCTGGGGAAACGCGGTCACCAACAGCCTCTTCTCTGTCACCCTCAGCCCGATGACAAAGCCCACTTACAGCATGTCACTTCCAGTTTGGACCTGGTGGTCCGGCTTCTTCAACCCCATATTTGGTCATCATGGGGGGCCGGATTTCCAACGAGTGCTGACTCCTGGTGAAGTTCATTTATTAAATAGCAGGTGGGATGGAAGGCGAGGAGCCACGGCCGTTCTTCTGGATGTGATGTCAGCCGTCTTCCCGTGGATGCTCCTCCATTCTAGACATGGAAATAGAAGAGCGGTTAGCTCCCATGTCAAACCCTCTGGTGTCTGCCAGCATGAGCCCTTTTAACACAGAATGGCCCAGGCCTGCAGAACTCTGACTAGGCCTGCCTCTGTCTATTGACTTTCTGTTATGATCGACCACGGACCCCCTCAGAGGTTTGTCTTCTCCAGGGGTGCCGTTGACTGTTGTGATTTTTAAGGTTTACCGAATGGAAAAGCCAAACAGCAAACAGCAGACTTTGGCCAGCCATGTCATAGAAATCAGTAGGAGTCAGAACTGGGGGGCTGCACTTTATAGAGTGGGCAGTGTGGGCACTTCTCTTTGAAGATGTATGAGTAGCCGGGCGTCCAAACGAAGTGGTAAAGCCAGGTAGTCAGTGGGCTTTGGATGTTTTAAAAGTTCAGTCCGGCGTGGGGTGGCCTCCATTCAGACAAAGTAAAACTGGAAGAAACGCCGCAATGGCAGGTCACGTGACCAGAGTGAGACGGAGAAAGAGAGAGTCAAAGGAACGTCGGTGGACCCCTGAGGTCTTATCAGGCTCCTCCTCTCCACTCATCGTTTTCTGGTTTGGGATTTCGTGTCCCCTTCACAATGTTACGTCTGCTGTAAGCGAAGCCTCCCTCAAAGTGGATCAGAGGTCTTGTGGAAGTGAGAGCGGTGGGATCATCAGCCGCCCGCTTGGCCCACCTTTCGTTTCTCCTCCTCTCTGGCACATCTTGGTGAAATTCTTGGTTGCCATGGAGACCGGAATTTATCAAACACTGCCGCTCGGTGTATAAATACTGCATCTTAGCCCCCTAATCCATTAAAATAACGAGCACAACATTTTTCATTGTTTAACATAACATTTTCAGATGCACTTCATCCAAAGCAGAGAGATGAAGGTGGGCTCAAAGCAGGAGCCGACGCCGGAAGGGACGCCAGTCAGCCCTTAGGGTCAACTCACCTCCGCAAGGCCAAGAATCAGGAATTAACCTAACATACACCTCTTTGGGATGTAGGTGGGGTATAAAGGGGCACATCCAGAACTGTGGAAAGTGGAGGGAAAAGACCTAGGGGGCAACCAACCTGGTTTAAATAACCTGGTATAAAATAGACAAAGGGAGGCATCAGGATATCCCATTTAACTGCTGTGGTCTGTGTTGTGAACTAGAGAGTTTCAAAAGCACTTCCAATAATATCCACTTTGGGGAGTTACACACAAACAGCCTCGGAGAATTTTTAGTAAATAAAAGATGTGTTCTTCACAATAAACATTCCCATCTCTGTGATGTTCTGTGGAGCACAAAGGCAAAAGGGAATCACTTGAGACACAAAGCAATCCAAAGCAAACGAGTCCCCACCCAGAATCCCAAGGTGAAGTCATAAAGTACAGCACACTCTCAATAAATGCCGTAATTCCTCCTCTCCTAAGTCCAGCTGGTGTTATGCCGAGCCCGGGAGTACTTCAGGTGCAGAACATTCCATCCAGGAATCACTTCCATATCAGGCAGGATTGCCTTAATGACCAGCTGCACCCTTCAGGACTACAGGGTCCAAAAGTAAAGCCACACCCGAGGAACGCTGCCACCTAGCATACGGGGGACCAGCCGTCTTTACGTCGTAACCTCAGCACCCATCCATCCCTCCCATTGAGCATCCTGGCCAGTCAAGGGAATATCATACAAGCCAGATGGGACGTCTGACCATCCATATGCCAGCCACCTGAGCCAAAAGGGGGCGCTGATGTTAACCCAGTCTCCTTTACCTTCTGCAACCCGGAGGGACGTAACCAAGAAGATGGGTGACCTCACTTCCTCAATGGTCCAAGAAGCCCCACTCCCTCCTAGACGCCACTGTGAAACCTTGAAGGCCACTGGAAGACGGAGCGCCTTCTCAAAAGCAGTTATTCCCTCTCTTTTATTATAAGACAGTTGCTGACTTTTGGCACCCTTGTTCTGCCCTTCGTTTTCATACCTTTCATTTGATTCACCATTAAAGACGGTTTATCTTAGTGGCACCTTGGCTCTTGGGGTTGACTGGCTCTCATTATTTTCACAAGGAGACAAATCACATCATACCAGCATGGCACAGCACAACACCTTTTCATGAGACAAATACACTTAAGTGCGGATTGTGCCACACTAAATGACTACTTCATCATGCAGATGG
>NW_024383847.1:0-2000 GCF_016835505.1 Polypterus senegalus
TAAACTAAACTTTGCATAAAGCCGTACACATTTTCAAGGCAGCCTCAGACCTTCTGTGCACACAGTTTTGCAAACTGGCAGCACCCAGCATCAGAGCAATGCCACTGTTTCTGTATCGTTTCCTTTCTTTTTCACATTCGCATCCATGACATGGGATTCATCAAATACATTGACATTAATTTCATATAATTTACAAATTTACTTCACTTGATTGTGATCATTCTGTAACAATATAATGGTGTACAGAATGCCATAGCTGCTTTAATGGAAGAGTTAGCAGAGAGCACGTATTAATAGATGATGATGACTGGCTTTTAAGTCGATTTCGATTTCCAAGAGCCACCGTATACTCTTGGAGATGTGTGCTGAACTGCTACCTGCTTTACAAAGGCCGACTTTGAGGAATTGTGCTCTGCTTGGTCCTTTGCAAGTTCTGTCAATTCTCGGGTTTTTAGCCACAGGAGCTTTTCAATCTGAACTTGCTGACAATCATCACTGAGTCATGCCATGCCAGCTGTATAGGATGGTATTATCTGCTTTTCATCCATATATATAAGATTTCCTTACACTTTGGTTGAACTGAGAAACATCAAAGTGCAATTTGCAGTAATATCCGGCTTTCCAAATGTAATCAGAGAGGTCAGCTTTATGCACATTGCTATTGCAACAACGCTGGACAAGTCACATCAGCCAGGGATTAATTACAAAAAGAATGAATTGGCATTACATCATCTATACCAGGAGCACATGTAAAAATGTCAGTTCATTACAGTTGCAGGTGCTTTATCCAACTAGTGCGGTAAAAGGCAAGCAGTTATTTTAAAGACAGTGAGTCACCTCAAAGACCCATGCAAACAGCAGAGAATCTATCGGTTATGGTGCTCAGCACTGTTGCTACACTATAAAAGCGCCTTCAGATTATTAATTTACTTATGTAAATAGAAAGCATTTCCACTGTATGAATACAGTATACTGCTCTATAGTCCACAGAAAGTGTGTAACATTGTGCAAGCATGTAACTATGGAAAATAAAATTTGTATATTCATGTATTAGCATAAATAAATATAGGAAAATATATAAGCATTAACCTTAGTGCAAATATTAATGCAAGTTAGGCCTGCTAAACAATTGGTTAAATAAAGGTTAAATAAATATTTCTTTTTTAATTACAGCTTAGCTCTAGCTGCCAATAAAACCTAGCGAGATGACCCAGGAAGGGAGAATGATGAGATAACGACAGCTCAAGGATGGAAGGGAAAACACCTGTTGGCTCGCAGCCGACCTAAAAATAAACGAAGCAGAAAAATAAAGATAATTGACTGAAAATAAGAAATATTGGTGGTTCTAATAAAAGTTAATTAGACCAGCTGCAGAAAAAGGAGTCAGAGGAAAGCATAGGCTGCTTCTAGTGAGGTCAGAATGATAAGAAATGATTATATAAACTGTGAATTTTGAACTGTTCGGGGCTCAACCTGATTTGGCCGAATTGGGTTGAGTCTGTGTTATTGTTTTGTTGCAATAAAACAATATACTCTGTTTGTTCATCCTCTTGACTCCTAGAGCCTTCATTCCAGGTGTAAACATTTTGGTGAGTCTTTTGCTCCGACGATTTTCTCTTCATCAGATTCTGGTGACCCCGACGTGATAGAGAAAAGGGCAGCTGTGACATCCGGAGGCGGGACGGTGCTGTGCGAAACGAACACATATGGTGATCACTGAAAACGGTAAGCAATATTTCGCTAACATTTATTTGTGTAAAGTTTCAAAAGAGCGCCTGCCCCTCCGACGGAGACAGTGACAGAAAGCCTCTCTGAAAGAACAAGGTAGGAAAAGGAGATGGACAGACAGACTTAAATTGAATGTGTGAAGGCTGTACAGCTGATGTGAGTGTGCTTGTATAAATGTTTGGTACAGTTAATAATGGAAATTGAGGTTTAAAACACTCCGAATCCCAGAAGTGACGGGGGACTGCACGTGTGAAGTTGTGTGCTGAAAGCCT